>NC_039364.1:254467190-254481060 GCF_003573695.1 Papaver somniferum
GATCAACCTCCAGCTCCGGCCCATTAAACTTGTCCTCATAATAGTGCACAACATGATTTCTAAGCAGCTCATAATCAGAAATAGTATCGCCTGCACTGTCAACAAGTTCAGAGATAGTGTTAGAACTTCTACGAATTCTAATGCTATTATGAAAGAAATTAGTGTTACTTGAACCCTCCACAAGCCACTTATTTCTAGATTTCTGCTTAAGCATAGTATTCAACTGAGCACGAGTATCATTAAGTTTAGCCATAGCATCCTTCATAATATTTAGCTTAGTAATGTCATCCGGGTTATCATCAGAAAGAAGAGCAGCTGCCTCAAACCTCAACTGATCCTGCTTTAACCTAGAATGCACATTACCAAAAACACGAAGATTCCATTCCTTGATAATTCCTTTTAGTCTCTTTAATTTTTGAGTGAAAATAAAATCAAAAGACCCAGAAATAGGCATATTCCAACTATCTCTAACCATACGAAGGAAATCAGAATGTAAGAACCACATCTTTTGAACTCGAAAAGGAGCTCTTTTGGGTCTTGGAACAGCAAAAGGAAAACCCAAAAGAGTAGAATGGTCAGAAACTTCCCTAGGAAGAGCTTTACACCGCCAATTCTCAAATTTTTCAAGCCAAGCCGCATTAATAATAGCACGATCAAGTTTACTAATAATTCTAGTCATACCTGATTGTCTATTCGTCCAAGTGAACTTACTTCCCAAGGCATCAGCTTCAAAAAGATTGTTGTCATCCAACCAATCTGAAAACTCATTAATAGCTGAGGTTCTAGGTTCAAGACCACCCTTCTTCTCATCCAAACGAAGAATACAATTAAAATCCCCAATGACTAACCAAGGAATACCATCACCAGGACTAACAAGTTGCTGTCAAAGACTCCTCCTAGTAACCTGAATATAGCTAGCATGGACAAAAGAAACATGAACACCATCCACCTCAACCGTTATTGCCTGCTTACTGACATTAACAATTGAAAGATTTAGAGTATTTGAATAACAAACCCAAATATTAGCAATACTAGAAGAAGAAGCATTATTAATAACATGAGAAGAATAACCTTCTCTAAGCAAACCATATCTGAACCCAGCAGAACAGGGAACTTTTGGCTCAGCAATACCAAAAATATCAGGTTTAAAATCTCTAATCAACTCCTTAAGTTTATCTTGAGCTACATCACGTGCAACTCCATTGATATTCCAAAACAACACCCGCATTTAAACAATAGGATTTTGATTATTGGTTAGCTGTACTTCAGAAGTACTTGAGGAGGATTTTAATCTTGGAGAAGAACCTTTTCTTGCTCGAACTCCTAGCTCTGATTCCTCATCCAAATCGGTTAAAACATCAACATCCCTCAAAGTGTCTAGTCTAGCCTGAAAAGCCAAAAGCTGTTGATGCTTAACCTTACGTGCAACTTCATCAATATGCCCAAGCTCATGAACACTTGCCGTTTCACCCACAAGAGTACTATCCAAGATATTAAACTTGTTTGAAGAGACGTATTCAGAACTCTCTTCCACAGCTGCACAAACAGGAGTATAAATAGCTTCCGAAACAGGAATCCTACCCGGATTAGGAAGTCTAGTTCTAGCCAATTCAACATTCCCACCAGGCTTAGTATTTAAGGCAACAGTACTCAGCGACTTTGCCCTACTAACTAAAACTGAATGCGCAGCAACAGCCTTCTCCGCCATAGCTGCAGCAGTGCGCATTGCAGCTTCGGACCTGATCAGATCTTCCTGAAGCTGTTGTTCAAAATTGGCAGCACCAATCCTCACCACATCAACCTGCACACGAGAATCTTTAGCAACTTTCTTATTCTTCTTTCCATTCTTCTTATGACTTATAGTCTGCCATGTATCATTATTCTCCCCTTGATGAATAACCAGAGTTTGAGGTTGCTGAGCCTGATGCAAAGCATCCTGCTGTGTTGCTTGGTTTGCTGAAGAACTTCCCATCTCTAGAGTTCTATCAAACTGAAGAGAAGAACCACCCAGCTGCTGCGATGAGGAACCAGCATTTTTTCTGACGTCAGTACGTGCATGAGCTGCATGTAATGCATTAACTGCATGCTTCTTCCTACATTCTTTATCTAAGTGCCCAACAATCTTGCACTTGGAGCAAAACTTAGGTTGTTTTAGAATTTCAATAGGTTGCAGAAAGTGTCGACCATCAACTTCAACATAAACTGAATCAGTATCATGTTTAGCAAAATCTATATCAATCAAAATAGAAGCATAATGACCATATTCATGATTTAGGGTTCTCTTATCTACCACAATGGGCGTTCCAAGAGATTTCCCTAAAGCTAAAAGCGTTTTTTCTACCCACATCTCCACGGGCAGGCTAGGAAACTTCACCCAAACCGTTGAATGAGAAGTACATTGCTTATCTGCATCAAACCCTGGATACCATTCGATCAAACGAAGAGGCTGATCATTAACAATCCATGGAGTTTTGTTGCCATCCTTGAAAACTTTGTCCTTGTCATCTTGAGTTAATAGTTTTATAATGAAGAAACCACGGTTCATAGGGATAAACTGAACCCCAGCTTCTCCCAAACCCCATTGCTATTCCAGATTTTTCTTAACATCAATGAGCTTCACACCTTTGAGATCTAATCTTCCAATAAGGCTAAATCTCCATATTTGACAGCCTTCTTCATAATAGTCTTGAGGAATAACAACAGCCGGTTTTCCATCTCTGGTAGTAGGGTTTGGTAAAGAGCCTATATCAACTGTTGTTGAAACTTGTTTTTTGTTATGTTTTCCCATCACCAATTCAGCAAACGTGAACTTAGGATGATTAGAATCACCCACAGATTTTTCTCCCATCGTAATCACCAAGGATGATTATAGTATTGAGCGCCAGAAATTTTTGAAAGTTTGTAAACCCTAAACCCTAAGGAAAATCGCCTCAGAGCCAAGAGACAGAAAAAAAGTTTTTTTAAAATTATTAAAATTTGAGATGGGAATCGAACTCAGGACGTCAAGATCCCTTGAACTATCTCGGAGCCACTGGACCAACCGCTCGTTGGTATGTTATAAGGCAATATGTTGAAAATATGAAGGAAGTCAAATTTCACAATAGAAGAAGGATGAAAGACCATGCAGAACAAATCCAAATCCTAACAAATTTCATCTATCTTGAATCAAATAGAAAGACAACGCCAACACAAAAATAAAGAGTTCATAAAAATGTTGAATTTTATATACGTTAACTCAAAAAAGTCTACACATTTTTTTATAAGTCGGAAATTGATTTCTGAGACTAAATTGTAAACTAGATAAACTCATCTTTAACAGAAAAAGTTTGAAAAATGTATTGTAATTACAATTAATATGTTCTAAAGCAATACGTCTAGTAAAAATTGTATTTCTATGTACGTTGATTCAAGAAAATATGAAGGAAGTCAAATTTCACAATAGAAGAAGGATGAAAGACCATGCAGAACTAATCTAAATCCTAACAAATTTCATCTATCTTGAATCGAATAGAAAGACAAAGCTAACACAAAAAGAAAGAGTTCATAAAAATGTTGAATTTTATATACGTTAACTCAAAAAAGTCTACACATTTCGTTATAAGTCGGAAATTGATTTCTGAGACTAAATTGTAAACCAGATAAACTCATCTTTAACAGAAAAAGTTTGAAAAATGTATTGTAATTACAATTAATATGTTCTAAGGCAATACGTCTAGTAAAAATTGCATTTCTATGTACGTTGATTTAAGAAAATATGACGGAAATCAAAATTCACAATAGAAGAAGGATGAAACACCATGCACAACTAATCCAAATCCTAACAAATTTCATCCATCTTGAATCAAATAGAAAGACAAAGCCACCACAAAAAGAAAAGTTCATAAATATGTTGAATTTTATATACTTTAACTCAAAAAAGTCTACACATTTCGTTATAATTCGGAAATTGATTTCTGAGACTAAATTGTAAACTAGATAAACTCATCTTTAACAGAAAAAGTTTGAAAAATGTATTGTAATCACAAATAATATGTTTTAAGGCATTACATCTAGTAAAAATTGCATTTTTATGTACGTTGATTCAAGAAAATATGAAGGACGACAAATTTCACAATAGAAGAAGGATGAAAGACCATGCAGAACTAATCCAAATCCTAACAAATTTCATCTATCTTAAATCAAATAGAAAGACAAAGCTAACACAAAAAGAAAGAGTTCATTAAAATGTTGAATTTTGTATACGTTAACTCAAAAAAGTCTACACATTTTGTTATAAGTCGGAAATTGATTTCTGAGACAAAATTGTAACCTACATAAACTCATCTTTAACAGAAAAAGTTTGAAAAATGTATTGTAATTACAATTAATATGTGCTCCAACGATTCCTCATCAGCATTGCATAAGTAACATTTGTTGGCTAATTCAATTTTGAATCTACTCCTAATCTTGTCTTGAGTAGCACAAACCTCTCTACAAATCTTCCAATTCTGGGCAGCAAGTTTAGGATGAATTTCCTTCCTCCACAAAAGACCATACACCGCTGAAGTTGAATACTCCCTTCTAATGAGATTCTTAGCTGAAGAAACAGAAAAACGTCCTTTCATCTCTGGCATCCAAATTCTACAATCCTTCCCACCTTGTAACAAAGGCAAATCCTCCAAGACTACCCTAGCACGCATTAAATTCTGGAGATGAACACCCTGCAACTGCCAATTATTATTATCAATAATATCACTAACCTTAACATTTCTGTCAAGGTCAGTTTCATTAAGAAAATCAGCAATGCTCTCATTCCCATACCAAACATCAAAATAAAGAGATGTAGCCCTCCCATCACCAATAAGAACCTTAGAATGCTTGTCCACAATAGAATGAATCAATTTAATGCCCGGCAGAATTGAAGATTTCACACCATAAAGTTTGATACCACCATTTCTAGTAGTAAACTTTTCCCACAAAAAACGAGCCCATTTCTTGTCTGAAGAACGAATACTCCACCACAGCTTCATGAGAAGAGCTTTATTAATAACAACCATGCTGAATATAAAAAGAAAGAGTTCATTAAAATGTTGAATTTTATATACGTTAACTCAAAAAAGTCTACACATTTCGTCATAAGTCGGAAATTGATTTCTGAGACTAAATTGTAAACTAGATAAACTCATCTTTAACAGAAAAAGTTTGAAAAATGTATTGCAATTACAATTAATATGTTCTAAGGCAATACTTTTTTTTTGCTAAGTCAAGAAAATATATTGATAAAAAAGATATTTACAAGATAGGTGAAGGAGAAAAGGGGACAAAGTGACCCCTAAAAAACTCCTAAAACCTATTTAAAACGATAATAAATTACATTTGGAAACTCAATTGAACTTAAGAAAACTGGTCGACCTTCAAAGTGAAAACCAACCCCATCCTCTAATAAACAACCACGTTTTGCCATGGCATCAGCTGCAAAATTTGCCTCTCTAAAAGAATGTTCAAAACGAATTGAACCATATAAACCTTTAACTTCCATCCATCTTTGCCTAGCAAACCAAGGAACGTTATCTTCTGCCAAAGCCTTCAACACACTTGTAGAATCTGATCTAATAACAATGCAAGCATACCCCCACTGAACTGCCCACTCCAAACCCACAATAATACCATACAATTCAGCCAAATAATTAGAAGTAACTCCCAAGCCAATACACATTGCACCAACCACTTCACAAATTGCATTCCTTGCAACAACACCAACTCCCGCCACCCCTGGATTACCTCTTGAGGCGCCATCCGTGCACAAAAGCAATTCATTATCCTTAGGAGGAATCCAACAATACTCCTTAGGATCAGTAAACTTCACCTTTCTATGCCGAACTCTAAAAAACTCCAGAATTCTCAAGTCATCCAAAGAATTATGCATATAACTCTTCATACAAACTGAATAATCTTGCATCAAACTAAAAACACGTTTTTGAAGTAATAATATCATAATGAGGTTTAATTTTGAAAATACCTTCAATCCACTCCCAAGCTTGACGCGCAAAATTACAGCTCCAAAGAATATGTTGGAGAGATTCCTCCTCAATCTGACACACACTACATTTACATGCAAGCTGATTTTTAAATCTGCTACGTACCTTATCAAGAGTTGCACACGCACCACGAATAAACTTCCAGTTCTGAGCCGCCAAAGAAGGATGCACCACCCTCTTCCATAACAACCCCGCCTCCCTCAAAATAGGGTATTTCTTCCTAATCAACTCCCTAGATGCCTTGACAGAAAATTTACCTTGTAAATCAGGCATCCAAATACGCCTATCCACTCCCATATGAATTTTTCGTAAATCATGTTGAACCACACCAGCACTTAAAAGGAGCTGCGAATGAACTCCTTGAATCTGCCAATCACCTTGCACAATAATATCACAAACACGAGCTGATCTGTCTAAATCTGTGCGATTTAAAACACTAGCTAAGGTTGTATTTCCATACCAAATATCAAAGAATAAAGAAGTATCCTTACCGTCACCAATAAAACATTTCGTGTTATTCACCATCTCCTTATGCACCCAACAAAGACCAGGAAGAATAGAAGATTTCACCACCGCCATCTTAATACGACCATCCCTACAAGTGAATTTGGCTTCCAAAAACCGAGCCCACCTCTTACGAGAAGATTTTATAGACCACCACAATTTCATCAGTAAAGCTTTATTCATAGTCCTTAGGCTAGTGATCCCAAGACCACCTTCCTTTAAAGGACTACAAATCTTATCAAAACCAACTACAAAAGCTCTAGTAAAATTAGAATCACCCGACCACATAAAATTACGAATCACACGCTCACATTGAAGAGTGAAATTTACCGGCCATTTGTACACAGCCATGTTATGAATGGAATAACTCGAAAGAACATTCTTAACAAGCACAACCCTATCTTGAAAAGATAATAGCTTACCTTTCAGAACCTAAAGTTGCTCCCTCAACTTATCAACAACGTTGCTGATGTGACTATACTTTACCACTCCCGGCATCACCTCAACTCCCAAATACCTATCAGGAAAGTTAAAAATTGCCATACCCAAGAAAGTTGCAATGGTCTGGCGCCTACTCAAAGTTCCACCACCAAAGTAAATCTTGCTCTTCTCCCTACAAACCCTCTGACCAGAGGCTTGCTGGTAATTCTCCAAAAGTTTCACCAAGTTCTTCACACTCTTCATATTTCCCTTGCAAAAAATAATAATATCATCAGCAAAAAATAAATGAGTTGGAGCAATACCATTACGCTTTACCATATAAGACATATCCTTAGTCTAAAAAAGTTTAGTGATGTTGCGGCTAAGCACATCCTCAATCAAAACAAAAATAAGAGGAGAGAGAGGATCCCCCTGCTGTAAACCCCTATTAATCTTGAAGTAACCCTCCGGACTACCATTAAGAAGAATAGAAATACGCGCCGAATCCAGAATTTTCCAAATCCAAGAGCACCAATCTTCAGAAAACCCATACTTTCGAAAAACTTCAAGAACAAAAGACCAGCTCACCGTATCAAAAGCCTGAGAGATATCAAGCTTCAAACCCAAATTACCGTCCTTCTTTTTGATGTGCAATTCATTCACCATCTCCGAAGCTAAACTAATATTCGCATGGATATTCCTTCCCTTCATGAAAGCCACTTGCTCTTCATACACCAACTTACCCAACACACTACCAAGCCTCGTAGCCAAGATTTTAGTAAAAATCTTAAAGAAGAAATTACTTTAACCAATCGGCCTAAAGTTCTTCAAACTAGCAGCTCCACTAACCTTTGCAAGCAAAAGAATAAGACTAGAATTAACCCCATTAGGAATGGTTTTAGAAGACCAGCAATAAGTAACCGCTAAAAATAAAATCAGATCCCTATGAATAATCTCCCAACAATGTCTATAAAAACACCCGGAGAAACGATAGTGCTCCCAAATCAAAAACCGCCTGTTTAATCTCATCACAAGTAGGAATAGCATCCAACATATGCGACTCTTCCTCAGTAATAGAACCATGATCATAATCAAAAAGAGTTTCACTTACCCGACTATCCTCACCATTGAATTTAGCCTGATAATAAGAAACCACATGAGAACTAAGATGAACCGGATCAGTAATCGTACTCCCATCTTCAGCAACCAGCTCCGAGATTGTATTAGCACTTCTACGAATTTTAATAGAGTTGTGAAAGAAAGAAGTGTTACTAGAACCCTCCAACAACCACTTATTTCTAGATTTTTGCTTTAACATTATATTTTGCTGCTTTTGAATATCTTGAACCTCCACAAGAGCATCCTTCATATTATTAAGTTTAGAAACATCAAAAGGATCATCATCTGAATTCCTACTAGCTACCTCAAACTTACGGGTTGCTTGCTTTAATCTAGCATTGACATTGCCAAAAACAGATTGATTCCATAACTTGATAGCCTCCTTCAACCGCTTCAATTTGAAAGGAAAGATAAAACCATAATTACCGTACACCGGCGCCATCCAAGATATCTCCACCATCTTCAAAAAATCCGGATGGGAAAACCACATCTTCTGAATACGAAAAGGAGCACGTCTAGGCCGAGGATCACAAAAAGGAAAACCAATAAGAGTCGAATGGTCAGAAACTTCCCTAGGAAGAGCTTTACACCGCCAATTCGAAAACTTAGACAACCAAGGTTCATTAATAATAGCACGATCCAACTTACTAATAATTCTACCAACACCAGCCTGACCATTGGTCCAAGTAAACTTAGACCCCAACGAATCAGCTTCAAACAAGTTATTATCCTCCATCCAATCAGAAAACTCATTAATACAAGAGATACGAGTTGTCCTACCCCCTTTCTTTTCATCTTGACGAAGCACACAATTGAAATCACCTATAACCAACCAAGGAGTAGTTACATCAACCGCAGCAAGTTGACTCCAAAGCCTCCTTCGAAAAACTTGAATATAACTAGCATGAACAAAAGAGATAAAAACCCCCTCAGTTTTAACTGTAATGGCCTGCCTAGACATATTAATCACCACCGGCTCCTCAATACAATCATCCCAAAGAATCCACAAATTACCCAAAGAACTAGAAGTAGAATTATGAATTACCTTTTTATTATAACCAGCCAAATTTAACCTTATCATAACATTTTCAGAGCAACGAATCTTAGGCTCAGCAATACAAAGTACCACCGGCTTGAACTCATGCACCAACTTACGTAACTTACTACCCTCTTCCACCTTCGCCACCCCATTAATATTCCAATAGAGAACTCTCATCAGGAAACACTCTTCTTATATTTATGAATAGCTTGTGGAATCTTGCTAGGAATCCTACTTTGTAAAACAGGTGAGACACCCTTCCTAACTCGGTTTCCCAAAGCATTCACTTCAGAATCAGAATCTGATTTGGAATCATTAAAAAACGTTGCTGAGAAGAACTAGAACTTGTAATCAAAACCCGGCTTGGTTTCCTACTTTTCTTTGGCATATCCACTGGAATTTCCGCCCACTTAACACCCTTAACACCTGATGAAGCTTTCTCAGGCGTCAACTCTTTATCCGAACTACCTCCAGAAGAGTTTTCAGCAGCCTCCGAACCCCCTCCAGAAGAGTGTTCAACATCATCATTATCAACACCCAACTCATCATTCAAGACATTGAACTTATTAGTAGAAACCACAATAGAAGTTTCAGCAACAGCTCTATAGCTTGAGATATCCTCAATATTATCAACCACCATGTCTTGCAAAGACTTATTACCAGCCTCAACCGGCGTAAAAGAAGAACTAGCCTCATTCCTATCACTAGAGTGATTAGTTCTTGCCAATTCACCACTCTTAGCTGACTTAGATGAGGTTGCAATTTCAACCATTGACAACCCTCTAGGAAAACTCTTTTTAATTAGTTCTAAGGCAATACGTCTTGTAAAAATTGCATTTATATGTACGTTGTTTCAAGAAAATATGAAGCAAGTCAAATTTCACAATAGAAGAAGGATGAAAGACCATGCAGAACTAATCCAAATCCTAGCAAATTTCATCTATCTTGAATCAAATAGAAAGACAAAACCAACACAAAAAGAAAGAGTTCATAAAAATGTTGAATTTAATATATGATAGTAGGGCGACCTTACTTTTACAAAATGAGAGGAGAGAGAAACTCTGGCGAAAACACTAGGTTTTAGTTTTTTTTCACGTAGGTTTCATTCACTTTGGATTCAAATATGGTAGAAGACAATCCTAGTTCATCACGGATTCAGCAACATCAATCCTTTGCGGACAAGGTAAAGGCAAAACAAACCCTAAAGCCAACAAGAGTTGATATTACTAGTTTACCTAATCCTTCTCTGATTGATGGAGAGTCGTCCCTTGTTATACCTGCGGACTTCTATGAAGAGGGTTGTAAACCCTTTCAACACAGCTTCATTGCAAGATTAAACTTCACGGGACTGAAGTTCTTTGAGGTGAAAACAGTTTTAATCTCTCAATGGCAGATTAACCCTAATTCTGTTAGGTTTATGACTATGGGAAAAGGTTTCTTTGTTATTATGTTACAAGATGAGGAAACTAAGGAGAGAATCAGATGTACAAAGTGGTTTGTTCAACAGCATGAACTCAAGTTAATGGATTGGTACCCAGGTTTTGATCCTGATCGTCAAAAAACTTCCCATGCAAACGTTTGGGTTCACTTTCCTGGTTTACATGCAGAACTATGGACTGAGAAGAACTTGTTATCAATGGGAAAAGTTTTAGGGACTCCAATTGTGGTTGATCAAAGAACCCTAAATCTGGAGTATGGAAACTTTGTTTCAGTTTTGGTAGATGTGGATTTTGCAAAACATATTCCAAGTAGAATTAAGATAACAGCTGGGGGGAGGACGTTTTGGCAATACTTGGATATCCCAAAATCACCTAAATTTTGTATGAAGTGCTGCATAATTGGTCATAATGATGATGAATGTAGAAGACAACCAAAGAATGATGAGAAATCATCTAAGGCTGATGCGAAAGGGGAGTGGAAGAATGTGCGTAATAGGAGAAACCGTAAGGGAGGTGCTGGAGAGGATGCAAACGCTGTTGCTATAGGTGTTGGCGCTGCTGTAGGTGGTGTTAACGGTGGTGCTGTTATGGTTAATGAGGTTGTTAATGGTGCTGGTGATAATGTGGATGATGCTCTTGCTGTAGGGCATGGTGTAGCTGTGGTGAATGGGGTGGTTGAAGTTGGTTTAGAGCAAACGGTTCAGCTAGAGAATGAAGTAGCGTCTACTGAAGGCAATCTCCATGCAGCGTCTGAAGCTTTTGAGAAGGCTAAGAAGGCGTTATCTTTGAAAAAGGGTTTGGCTAGTGGGTCAATGATTGAAATTGCAACCTCATCTAAGTCATCTAAGAGTGGTGAATTGGCAAGAAGTAATCACTCTAGTGATAGGAATGAGGCTAGTTCTTCTTTTATGCCGGTTGAGGCTGGTAATAAGTCTATGCAAGACAGGGTGGTTGATAATATTGAGGATATCTCAAGCTACAGAGCTGTTGCTGAAGCTTCTATTGTGGTTTCTCCTAATAAGTTCAATGTCTTGAATGATGAGTTGGGTGTTGATAATGATGATGCTGAACACTATTCGGGAGGGGGTTCGGATGCTGCTGAAAACTCTTCTGGAGGTAGTTCGGATGAAGAGTTGAAGCCTGAGAAAGCTTCATCAGGTGTTAAGGGTGTTAAGTGGGCGGAAATACATGTGGATATGCCAAAGAAAAGTAGGAAACCAAGCAGGGTTTTGCTTACAAGTTCTAGTTCTTCTCAATAACGTTTTAGTGATTCCAAATCAGATTCGGACTCTGAAGTGAATGCTTTGGGAAACCGAGTTAGAAAGGGTGTCTCACCTGTTTTACAAAGTAGGATTCCTAGCAAGATTCCACAAGCTATTCATAAATACAAGAAGAGTGTTTCCTGATGAGAGTTCTCTATTGGAATATTAATGGGGTGGCGAAGGTGGAAGCGGGTAGTAAGTTACGTAAGTTGGTGCATGAGTTCAAGCCGGTTGTACTTTGTATTGCTGAGCCTAAGATTCGTTACACTGACAAGGTTATGATAAGGTTAAATTTGGCTGGTTATAATAAAAAGGTAATTCATAATTCTTCTTCTAGTTCTTTGGGTAATTTGTGGATTCTTTGGGATGATTGTATTGAGGAGCCGGTGGTGATTAATATGTCTAGGCAGGCCAGTACGGTTAAAACGGAGGGGGTATTTATCTCTTTTGTTCATGCTAGTTATATTCAAGTATTTCGAAGGAGGCTTCGGAGTCAACTTGTTGCTGTTGACGCAACTACTCCTTGGTTGGTTATGGGGGATTTCAATTGTGTTCTTCGTCAAGACGAAAAGAAAAGGGGTAGGGTAACTCGTATCTCTTGTATTAATGAGTTTTCTGATTGGATGGAGGATAATAACTTGTTTGAAGCTGATTCGTTGGGGTCTAAGTTTACTTGGACCAATGGTCAGGCTGGTGTTGGTAGAATTATTAGTAAGTTGGATCGTGCTATTATTAATGAACCTTGGTTGTCTAAGTTTTCGAATTGGCGGTGTAAAGCTCTTCCTAGGGAAGTTTCTGACTATTCGACTCTTATTGGTTTTCCTTTTTATGATTCTCGGCCTAGACGTGCTCCTTTTCGTATTCAGAAGATGTGGTTTTCCCATCCGGATTTTTTGAAGATGGTGGAGATATCTTGGATGGCGCCGGTATATGGTAATCATGGTTTTATCTTTCCTTTCAAATTGAAGCGGTTGAAGGAGGATATCAAGTTATGGAATCAATCTGTTTTTGGCAATGTCAATGCTAGATTAAAGCAAGCAACTCGTAAGTTTGAGGTAGCTAGTAGGAATTCAGATGATGATCCTTTTGATGTTTCTAAACTTAATAATATGAAGGATGCTCTTGTGGAGGTTCAAGATATTCAAAAGCAGCAAAATATAATGTTAAAGCAAAAATCTAGAAATAAGTGGTTGTTGGAGGGTTCTAGTAACACTTCTTTCTTTCACAACTCTATTAAAATTCGTAGAAGTGCTAATACAATCTCGGAGCTGGTTGCTGAAGATGGGAGTACGATTACTGATCCGGTTCATCTTAGTTCTCATGTGGTTTCTTATTATCAGGCTAAATTCAATGGTGAGGATAGTCAGGTAAGTGAAACTCTTTTTGATTATGATTATGATTCTATTACTGAGGAAGAGTCGCATATGTTGGATGATATTCCTACTTGTGATGAGATTAAACAGGCGGTTTTTGATTTGGGAGCTGATAGTGCGCCTGGTCCGGATGGTTTCTCGGGGTGTTTTTATAGACATTGTTGGGAGATTATTCATAGGGATCTGATTTTAGCGGTTACTTATTGCTGGTCTTCTAAAACCATTCCTAATGGGGTTAATTCTAGTCTTATTCTTTTGCTTGCAAAGGTTAGGGGAGCTACTAGTTTGAAGAACTTTAGGCCGATTGGTTTAAGTAATTTCTTCTTTAAGATTTTTACTAAAATCTTAGCTACGAGGCTTGGTAGGGTGTTGGGTAAGTTGGTGTCTGAAGAGCAAGTGGCTTTCATGAAGGGAAGGAATATCCATGAGAATATTAGTTTAGCTTCGGAGATGGTGAATGAATTGCACATCAAAAGGAAGGACGGTAATTTGGGTTTGAAACTTGATATCTCTCAGGCTTTTGATACTGTGAGCTGGTCTTTTGTTCTTGAAGTTTTTAGAAGGTATGGTTTTTCTGAAGATTGGTGCTCTTGGATTTGGAAAATTCTGAATTCGGCGCGTATTTCTATTCTTCTTAATGTTAGTCCTGAGGGTTACTTCAAGATTAATAGGGGTTTACGGCAGGGGGACCCTCTTT
>NC_039364.1:254481160-254491853 GCF_003573695.1 Papaver somniferum
ATTACTGAATCAAAACAAATACCTAAGCTGCCATTATGACTGGATATGTCTCGGACCATTCTGCACAGAATATCATCCACAATTAGGCACTTCAATGTCATATGCCTAGATATATTGAAATTTGTGAGAATGTAGAGTATGCATTATGACAGGACGGAGGCACAAAGTAGCGGAGGAGCATCACTGCTGCAATATTGATGGATCACTATACAGAATTATAACCTACATTTTTAGATTACCTTCAATGTAAGGAGTGTTCCTTATCCGGATTAACTTGTTAATTGTTCATTTCAAGCACCTATAAAACATAGTAAGTGGTTAACAAAAATGTACCTCTGTTAAATATGGATCTTAAAACATCTCAGTTGCAGACTTCCCATAGAGAAAGCAGAATTCCTAAACTAAGCTTCAAAGGAAACAAACAAATCACACACAACTTTTTACTTCAACCAAATTACAAGTTATATATAACTAGAACCTCAATATTTGGATAACCTAAGTCAATTTTTCAGAATACACACAAAAATTGTGCTAAAAAAAAAGTTGTGAAGCTTTACACAAAATTTTCAAAACCATAATTACTACATAACATATTCTCAACTAGAAAAAATCATAAACAATGGAAGCAAACACTTAATCCTCATTACATCAGATCAATCTTAGCAATAAAAAAAAATTGAGCACACTCAGATAATAGATCCATGAGACAACATTTGAAGAAGCATTATTACCTAGAAATTGCAAACTTGACAACAAGAGCCGTGGTTATGAACAGTCTACCCTTTGTTTTGTAACTTGATAATAGCCAGTCGAGGTGTTGAACCTACCAATAATTCCGAGAGTGAGTCTGCCCTTTGTTTTGTAAGTTCATCTCATCTTCAAACCCTCATTCAAACAGTTTCATAAAAAATCCAACCTGCATCTGAAAATACAGTCAAAAATTGAGTTTGTCAAAATCATATCGACCAAATCTATTAGAAAACTCTCAGAGTAATTTTTTCAAACAGTTAACGTCATAGATTTATGAGAATTAAAGTGAAAAAACAGAATCAAAAATTAATATGTGCATCTTCAAGAAACAACAAAACATGAGTGAGATTCTTACCTTTAGCTCCACCAGAGACATGAGGAACGAGTTTTTTTCTAAGAAAAAAAAACGATTTCTAGCGGATTGAACATATTTTGGTGAGGATGATGGATAATTTAATTCCTTTTCATTATAAGAATCAAAGACGACCGAGACAAATAATGAGAATAACCTTCTCTGATAACTACTCCATAAAACTGATCTCTTGATGTTTGGTTTCTTCGCCTCTATTAACAAAACCCACTAAGAGTTTTTTCACAAATCATTGAAATCAATCAGAATCGAAAGAGAAAGGGAAATCTGGAGAAAATAGTAATTTTGAGAATTAGTTTTCAGAAAGTTGTACTGCTTTAGCCTTTAGGGATTCAATAGGCGATTTCTAGCCCAAAATATTTAGGCAGCACATATAAATCGGAAAATCACCATAAAATTATAATTTTGCACAAATTTTTGTAGCGCGCCACAACAAATCTTGCGCGCGCAATTTTCCCTCCATTTGACAAGGTGACAAGGTGGCAATCCGTATGACTTCTATGGGTTGCGTCTATTCGTGGATAAGAAATTTTGGCTTTCTATTAGCCAGATTTATACCACACGGATCGAAACGTGATGTCAAAAGATTCTGGCTTTCCATCGAAATATTGGCCTATGGTTATACATTTTGTGTAAGTGAAAATGGTGATTCATTCTTTTTGCCATAATTCCTTAAGATTTTGTAATTTATCGGACTCTGGTAAGTATGATTGAAAATTTATATAAGTAAATTCCAAAATCAACTCGTCCAATTATGAAATTTGAAGCATCTAATTGGATCCTTAAAATTTTAAATAAACTGATTCCAAAAAAAAAAAATATTCTCAAATTTTAGTTTGGTTGATCACGTTAGATGTACTTAGAAGCTTGATTAAGTCAACTCAAAGACAAGTTCATTCGTCTATGTAATTTGTTCAATCTCATGTAATATATGTATAAGTTCATTCATCTTTGTAATTTTTTCAACCTCATGTAATATATTTAAATATCAAGACAAAGTAATTTATTTTCGTAATTTAACGACGTCTAATGTTAATGTGAAGTCCATTATACATTGAAAGGTTATTAGGATTGATTAATCTCTCCAATCAATGAAGAATGAGATTATACTAGTGTTTATAGAGTTTTGATAGTATAATTGTTAGTGTGCTTTCTATGTAGTTAAGGTTTGCGATTTCTATTTTGTTAAATTTTATTGTCGTTTTCTCTATTAGTGAGTTCTAGTTCAATAAACTTTAACATGGTACCAGACTGAAAAACCAATAAATATCTCAGGTTCTTCGATCTCTCCAGATTAGGTTGAAACTTGTTGTTGCTAAAGTGGAACTAGAAACTATTAAACAAAACTGAAATATATATTAATTGATAATCCATAGGGTCTGTATAATGATATTCAAGAAATGAATACTTGTAAATTAAGTCGTACTATATATATCAAACACTAAATATTTTTGTAATACTGAAACCTTCCATATAATGTACCGAACTTTCCATAATAGTTCGAGATTCATAATCGAATGAATTATGTAGCTGCACAGTGAGATCAAACGAACTCCAAAATATTCATGTAAATCTTTTATTATCCGATGAGATGAAAAGGGATCAAGTGAAGTCCATAATCCAGAGTGTTTTGAGTTTCTATAAATCTGTAAGTATTAAATGAAAGGTAGACAAATCTAATGAAGTTCGAACATCAAATTAATTGAATCTATGTTAATTTTTGAGCATTTGATATGCAATTACATCTAACAAAATTCAGAATCATATAAATTTACGTGGATCTTTGAGATTTGAATGAGATCGGATGATATCAACTGAAGTCCAATTTTATTTGCAGAATATGCATCTCCTGAAGAAAAAAACTGTTAATAACCCATAACCAATTCCCTTGCAAACTAAAAATTGTTACTGTGAGCACCAAACCCGTGCTGATGACTTGAAATATCATAAGGGATTTCTTGAATATGACCAGTGACTTAAATCGGCCGTTTAACCATATAAGTCGAGCTACGTAAAAAAAATCATATTTTTATCTGCTTATTTTGTATCTCTTGGTATGAGTGAGCATTTGGCTCGTAATCCGCGGATTTAACCGGGACCAACCGTTCTTTTGCGGAAAAATGCCCAGACCGTTCATCAATGGGTTGGATGTGGATGGAACTTTTGAGATCCAACATATTACGGATCAGGTTCGGATGCAACCTTGAAAATCCGTTGGCCATCCATATCCTTTAAATTAAGGGCATTTATATAGTTCTAGAAAACACCATGGATCATTTGGGAATTCTTAAGTTGTTTGTTTGGGATATTATACATGGCATTTATGTATTTGTATACGTATATAGGATATGTAGGTTTTATAAGAAGTCATTTGTGTTTGTTTTGTTTTCTTTGTTATAAATTTTTATTTAAAACAAATCCATTAGATTATCTGTATCCAATCTGACCATTCGTGCATCCATTGGATTGCAAATCCGTTAGATGTTGGATTGGATACAAATGCTTAATTTGAAATCCGTAACGTATTGGATTGGATGCGGATGAGGTGAAAACCTGTCCATGCTCACCTTTATCTCTTGAACCAAAGAAACATTTTAGAAAAATCATTATTTGCATCATTAAGTAGTGCAAAACCGTAATCGACACCGAAAATCTAACAAGGTTTTCAATAATGCCTCGTGACTTGAGATCAACCACTTCAACTTAAAGTGAGTTGATCGGAAGAACCATATTATTATCACCATGTATAGTATGCATCTTTGCACCAAAACTTCTTGTTAACCCAAAGGCAAATGCTTCGTAAAGCAAAATTTGTTATTGTGATCGATCAAAAACCATTCTCATCACTTAAAACTTCACAAAGGAATTTTGAATTTATTTGGTGACTCAAAATCGACTACTTTCACCAAAAGTTTATTTACTTGGTCAAAATCAGGTACTACCAATACGGTATATATGCATCTTACCGGAAAAAATCCGAATAACCGAAACCCAATTGTATTGTAAAGAAAAAGAAAAATTATCACTTTGATTGATCATTAAGCCCTACCCAAACCCAGTTGTATCGTAGAGAAAAATCATCTTGATTGGTAAAAAAACCATACCCGTGATCTAAAATCTCATAAAGGATTTTTGAATTTTCTTGGTAACTCAAAATCTTATGCGTTGGTAAGAGCTTCTCCAATGGAATGTATGTGAAGACAAATGTTTAAGTCCATATAGGATAGACATTCATTTTCCCTAAAAATCTTCTCCAACCCAACTTTTTAAATCAATGTGAAGATGACATGACTTAATTTTTGTTAGACATTGTCAAGGTGAATGTTAAGTTTTAGACATTCACCTTGACAATGTCAAGCTATCCTAGTAAGCTTTTGCTTCCTAAAATTAATTTCAATATATTGAATGACCCTCTTTAGGAGTAATAAAATCTAAAATTTATTAAAAATAAACAATGCATTTAATTCATAAAAATCACCAACAACACCACTGGGATGAAATGTTTTTTCCCCCTAAATTTAAGGAAAAATTGGAATGAGATGTCTTGTTTGGGTTGTCACCTAGGAAACACACACAACCGCCATCGGAGAAGCTATAAGATTACTCGTGCTTGACTGTTAACATGGTCCCCAAATGATCCGGTAAGATTAGTTGGTAAAAGATCTACTAATTATCTTGATATCCACGTGTCAAATCTATACTTATCAAACATCAAAACTTTATGCGTTGCGTTTACCGAAATATTGAACAAAACCCTAACGCTGCACTTAACGGCATGTCTCGCTCTCCATCTCTTCATTACCACCAAACCAAAAAAATCTATTGTGGTTCACGCCGCCATCACTGATTCACCATTTCCCTCACCACCACCATGACAAGCACCATCTCAAACAATAAAAACGAAGTAACCTCACACCTCAGTAATTCCAGCAGCACCGAAATTATGCTTTTTAGAGTTTTTCACTTTTCAGTTCTTCAATTTTGCTCTGTATAAAGATTTTTAGGGATTGTTAGAAGTTTAAATGGCGGTGAGTTTTGGTTATTTACATTGGTTGTTCGAAACAATTATTTATGATTCCTTCATGATTCTAAACGATTTGAGAATGTCTTTTCCACAGATTTTTCCACGAAAGAGCTAAAATCAAAGACCGGCTACAGGTCAGTTTTTCTTTTCATCTCCCATGTTTTTCATTATGCCGGGACTATGCTTAGATTTATTCTCTGATCCGTTCTATGATGTTTAAAGGTTAGCAACGGAAAGGAAAACGCTAGTCGTTGACCTTACCATGGTCTTATTCTTTGTAGGGCTCCTGCTACTCATTTTTTTTCCTGCTCACTGATTCACTGTTATGAATCAAATCCATTTGAAGAGGTTATTAAAAATCATATGTTATATCGTTTTCGTTGATGCTGATGCTATCGATTTCAATGTATGGTGAAGATACAATATCCTAATTTATTTTTTCTCCTAATCTCTATTATTACTCTATTTCATTTATATGCTGTTTCATTGTGTAAAGAGATGGGTTTGTTGTAGTACTGATTTTATGTGATGATTTGAATTTATCGACGTATATTCATTTGATTTTAAGATTCAATTTTGTGTTTTATGCACAAAAAAATGCTTGGCAATTTATTGGAAAGAAAGAATTTAGTTGGTTTTAATCGAGTAATTTTCTATGGTGTCTGTAATAATGTGTCTTCTGTATGTAGGGTAGACTAGTAGGAGTCATTCTTTAACCCTGTGAGGATGTACTTATTTGAAGCATGGTTGTTATTTTTCTTGACACTGCTGGACTTAGAATTTCGTAGCCTTGAAAGTTTGTTTGCATAAACTGACCTAGGTGTATACGGTCCTTCCAGGAATAGTCAACAACGTAAAAACATGCCATAACCGAAAACAGCCGGTGTTAAGACATTCAATATCGCAATCATCATCTACGTGGAATTTTGAACTGCAGTTCATGGGAATTGATAGGCACTTATATAAGGACCCAGATTACGGAATCTTGGCCATTCTTTGCAACACCAAAGTATATAGTTGTAAATATCAATATCTGTTATTGCTTCCTGCAGGTGCCATTTTAATCTTTTTTTCTTCCTCTAATCCACTAATTTTGATTGCAATAAAGTTTTGGGATCTCTATTATGGTTGCTTTGTGCACAATTTTGGATCAAAAACTAATTGGATAAATCAGACATATATTGCCAGGAACTATAAATTAATTTCTTCATTTTTATGCATTTGTATCTACTTACTGTCTTCCTAATCACTTATTGGGTGTTGCAGCATGGAGTCAAGAGATTCAACTCTCCTTTTTCAGCTGGTCACTGGACATGTTGGGAAGGGAATTACCTTTGGTTGGTTCAAGAGTCCAGTTGAAAATCCACTGAAGTACCATGGCTTGTTGAAAACTACATGAAGAAGGTACTAAAATCCACTAAATCATACAGCTGTTTGGCTATTTGAAATCATACACTTTAATCAAATCTCTTACCATTTCAGTAAATATGACAAGTTCAAGATGTAAGCTAAATTATACTTTCAGGATATCATACACTCAAAGTTCAATTTTGAACCACCATTTCAGGATGTACACTATAATTCCAGATGCCTACTTTAAAAGTTGAACACTATCAACTCTAGTTGATAAATCATAAATGAGTAGTTCTTACAAACTCGCAGATGTTGCTGAAGCTTAGTTTTTATTTTGTCTAGCTTTTGTTTGTTCGTTGGTCCCGACTGCTGCAACAGTCGTCTAGTATTAAGTGATGAAGTGAAAATGAAGTTCTGTTATAGATAGATGTTATTTGCTTTTTGAATTTCATACGGTTCTTGATTTTGTTTGGCTATTTTGTTATTGAGTGTGTTTTGTGTGTGCTAATATAGCAATTGCTCATAAATCTTTTGGTGCAGGATATTACACTTTGTAGAAACCAAATCTGTTAAGGGATCGGATGATTACTTTATGTATCAGATCTTCAAGATACAACAGTCTTATTCGCTCATTTTATCTATTGATGAGCTAATGTTGTTCATGATGCTGAACAGTAAAACTAGGATGGGTCATGGCGTTTGTATTGGACAGTCATTCCTCCTGCTTTTCAAAGAAAGCCATCTCCAGGCCTCCAACTGAAAAAGGTTTCTGTCAGGTGTGCGTCGGACTGCCACTATGTGTTGGCCATTTTTTTGTCTTTAAGGGTTCACTTAATATGATGTCATTGTTGTATTTTTAGAATTTGTTTTGATGTCATTCGTCGCAACCACTGTATTATCTTAGAAAAAAAAACATATATATTTTGTATTTGAAATTTATTAAATATCTAGTGTTTTATTCATAAAAACCTCCTTGTTCATTGAATAATTTTCCCCTCTAATAGTATATGTAATTTTGTTAAGATTCATCCCAGGCCCATTAAATTGGAATTTCTTGACCCAAAAAAAATATGGCGAAAAGTAAGGCAATTAGCTATGTAATCGTAATAATAATGGCACAGATCTTTCAATTTGGAAATAAAATATTTGTTAACCGCAAAAATTACGGCAAAAAATATGGCAATTAACTAAATGATAAGAACGATAATTAAGGCAATTAACTAAATAATAGTGACAGTAATGGCACCGATCTTTCAATTTGGAAATAAAATTTTATCAACCGCAGAAATTACGGCAACAGATATGGTAATTGAATAAATGATAATATCGGTAATTGAGCAGCTAAGAAATTGTAGCTTTAACTAATAAGCTGTTACAGATACTCGTAGCTCTAAAATTTAGGCCATTAAAACTTAGTTGCGTAGATTTTTGCAAGCAAGGTTAGCTAGTACCAATACATGTAGTATTTTTATATCCGTAACCTATTGAACCACTAGACAAAAAAAATTAGTGGATTAAATGATTACGCATGTAAACCACCTGCTACAGAATCCAGTGGTTTTATATTGTTGGCTACTAGATGAACCTCTGAATGCAATATCTATTAAACCACTACAAGATTATAAATGCTTTAGTGTTTTCGCTAATAACTTGGCAGCTACTCAAATTAGTGGCTTTACCTATTATGTGACAACTGTTGGTCAACTAGACATACTAGTAGCTTTAGACATGGCGACCAACTAACCATTGCAAACTTGTTGCTTTAAACATAAACAACACCCTCTTACGCCACTACGTCCGGGCAACTAACATTAAATGCATAAAGTGATACGCAACTAAAGATTTGAATAGGCCACTACCATTGGTCAAGTAGCCTTTGGTCAATTTTTTTGTAGTGATGGATTTCCTATGAAGTTCTTTATTGTTTGTTGGGAATTCATAAAAGAAGATTTGATGAAGGTTTTGCATTGCACGGTCTAACCTTTAAGGACACCAATATGTGCAGTGCACGGTCTAACCGACCTTGTTTACTCAAAAATGAAATCATTGCAACTTCTCAAGGACATTTGCCTTTTATTGATAAGAATGAGATGTATTACATGCTAGGTAATATGGAAGATGAAGTAAGGATACTTTATTACCATTGATCTTGGATAAAAAGAAGTATTGCTAATTCATACTAATTAAGCTCTTTTAGGTGGTTTATGGCATCTAGATATACACCCATCCTTTTCCTTGGCACATCCTTGGTACATGTCTTTTTCGTAAACGCAACACCAACATTTTCCTATATCGCATTTTCTTGGGACGCATCCTGAAAAATAAACATTACTGTTCCCTGAAGTAATGATTTCTCCCATCTCTGATATGTCTCTACTTGCTATACAAAAGGAAAAACAAATAATAATCATTAGTCACTTTTGACGATGACAGCAATCATACTTTTTCGATATCATTTCTCAAAAACATAATGATCAAACCAATTGAATCATCTTATAACAAAATACCTTGGCTGAGGGATAATAGAGTCGTGAGAAGAAGTAAAACAAGACCCAAATGCTTGATATTAGAAGTGGCCATTGCAAAAAAGAAGAAGATGATTAGCTGTTTTTTTCTTAGTCAAGGTAAATAATAGATGTACCTTTGCAGTAGTGTGAGATCATCTATTTATAACATTTATAAACATAATCAATAAGAAAAAGATTGTGACAATCCCTTAGCATTTATTAGAAAGATTTTCCCTGTGATAAGAACTGATGAGAGAAATTTGTTTTGGTCCAATATCAATATTTGAATCTTACTCCCTCTATTTATGGAATATCACACTACAAGAAAATAAGTCATCGGCGACGAAAATCCGAGCGACACATTCAATTTGGTCGCTAAAGATAATTTACACCGACCATTTAAATTTTGGTCGCTAAAAAAACACTTTTGCGGCCTAACTAGAATATGGTAGCTGAACTGGTCTAATCAGGTCGCTAAATTTTTAAATAGGCGACCGAAACACAAGATGTAGCTAAACTTTTGTAAACGCGACCAAATTTGGTGTCGACGGTAAAAATGCATTTTTTCGACAATATAAATTATCGCTAAACAAGTTTTAAAGTAACTGCAAAGTATTACGTGGTGGACCAAGGAGAGACGTGCAGGAGTTGGTTACAAAGGTGAATATCATCCGTAGATTTTTTTGACTTCTGTCTAATCCTACGATACAGAACTGGTCTGTTCATAGAAAAATTATAGAAATGCCCTTTCTTTTTTGTTTTCTTTCTCAAATGGCCGCTCTGTGGTTATGTTTATATCCAGTATTCTCTCTCAATCGTTAAGAGAAACTTCATTTTCTTCTTTGATTGCTTCGGTTTATCTAGTATTAGTTTACTTCTCATCTTATAATTCATAATTGTACAATTTGTACGGGTTGATTACACTGATGTCATCGTCAAAGATTTAAATTTTGAAGGATAAAGAGGATAGTAGAATCATAGATTCAGAGTCTTAGAGAGATTATAGGAGAACGAAATTAAGAGGATTCGATGAAGATGGGTTCAAAGATATTGTTTTCCGTGTTAATTTTATCAAAGGTTTGTGTTTATAATTGTTTGTTTTTCTTACATAACAATATCTTTGACATTCCATGATCTCTTTTTTGTTAATTCAGGTGATCAGTGACATCAGTACGCAGGTAAAAAAAACCTCTAAGATGCTAGCTGAGACAAATCGGATGAATCTTAGAAATTTGGTGTGGGTAAGCAATTGGAACATCAATGGGTGACCAATATGATCTGATTGCTCTGATATTTGGAAGGTTAAAATCGAAGGTTGAAGATTGGAATTGAACATCCGCTTATTTACTGTTGTATTTTGAATCTACTGAAGCACCATTAGGATTTTTTTTTTCAAGTTTTTTTGCACTTACAAGTGTATACATATTAAACAATTGTGTCAAGAGTGAAAATTTGCTCTCTTCTAAGTTTTGTTTCCGTACGCTGATAATGCCATCATGTAAAGAAAACAAGATTCAACTATTAAACTCTTATTTTCCATTCATCTTCTTAATGTTCATGTTTGATAATAAACTTTGGATCAAACAATTTTCATGATAAAAAATGTGTACAATCTTTTATGGGCACAAAAATAAGGTTGGAGCTGTGAAAATGGCGTCACTAACTCAAAATATTTTTTTCTCTGCAAAA
>NC_039364.1:256471275-256472396 GCF_003573695.1 Papaver somniferum
AAAAAAAAAAAAAAAAGATAGATCAATAAAATTAAATATGCAATGTTCATCGTGATATCATCATAAAATTAGATCAATCATATGAATTTTAAGAAAGTATCAATGTCCAATGTCCATTTACAATTTTTGTAATAAAATCTGCCTAACAACAACTCCAAACTACGGGTAAAATAAAATAGTTGCGATTAATTTTTTGGAAGTTAACGAATAAGTTATTGCTATTACACTTCCAATGATGAAAAACTTAAAAAAAATAAAATTAAATTAATCGTGGGTACTAACCTTTCGATCGTATAATATGTCTCTCTTGCGAACAACTTTATTGTTGATCCTGTTTGCATACAAAAGAATTACGAATCATTAAAATTTGCAACAGAAAAAACGGGAGCAAATATTGATTAGCATATAAAAAATCCATCAAAACAAAAAATCTGGAAAACAAACAATGATTAGTAAACATCATTTCCACGTTACTTTTCTTAATTTTCTTAGTACCATAATTAAAATAAAACAAATATAAAAAAATTAATTAAATAAGTTGAATTTTTAATTTTGTTATATTTTGATATCCCCAGATTTTGTATCTAAAATTATTGAAAAAAAATCCATTCCATAACAAATAAAAATGACGATAATCTAATATATTTTCCGAAATTTGTTCAATGATGAAAAGATTTCCTAAATGTATCCGCAGAAAGGAAAAAAAAAGGATCCCAAATATAAAACTAAGTTGCCTTTTTAGAAAGGATAAATCTTTGTACATTTCCTTGGTTGATATGAGACATTAATCCCAAAAATAATTTTACTCAATAATCAAATATAGCAATTTAACTATGCTGATTAAAATTATAAATATTTTTAGATATGGTGCGGGGTTTGGTCCTCTACAGCAACGGCTATCTACCTTGCCCATCAAAGATGGTGGACTTGGCATTTACACCATGGCTGACACTAGCGCCTATTGTTACCTTGCTTCTCGGTGTCAGACTACTTCGGTACAAAAGGTGATCCTTGGTAATTCATTCTCAACTGAAAAAGGCTCTGCTTATCAGTTTGCACTACAGAATTTTGCTCAGGTATGTGGCTTGCCTTCTACATACAGTGTCGATGATACTGCCCCC
>NC_039364.1:256472452-256575425 GCF_003573695.1 Papaver somniferum
CCCCCCCCCCCCCCCCCATCCATGCACTCCCTGGCAGTCACTTATTTTGATGCAGTTAAGAAGCAAATCCCAGACCAATTTTCTATGTACGCAAGAGATTCCATCCTGTGGCAGTGCAACCGTATCAAGCATGCACAAGATTATTTAATGGTTGTAGCCATCATTGGGCTTAATCAGTGCCTTGTACCTAGACATTTTAGAGCTGTACTTTGCTATCGTCTTGGTATCCCATTGTTTGTTGAGAATGGCTTGTGCCCAAGTTGTAATAAAATCATGGACATCTTTGGTGATCATGCACTTCATTGTGCTAAGGATATAGGCCCCAAGTTTCGACATGATATTGTTCGTGATGTAGTCGTCGACATTTGCTTCAAAGCTAGTGTGCCTGCTCATAAGGAAGTTTCTTTGGGATTTCTGACGAATGATGACAAAGAGCTGAAACCTGCTGATATTCTTGTGCTTAACTGGGAAGACGGAAAGGATGTTTGTATGGATGTCACCGGTGTTTCGCCCTTCGCAGGTGATGGAATTCGCTCTTTCGTCCCAGGGAAAGCTATATCTAATGCGGTTTCACGTAAACACTTTAAATACTTGGACAAGTGTATTTCACATGGCCATTGATTGAGTGTTTTGGCTTTCTCTACTCTAGGAGAGTTGGGTGAGGATACTTTGTGTTTTTTCAAGCGTCTGAAGAATTGTTTAGTTAGTAACGACGCTAGTAGTGGTTTTGGTAGCTTTATTTTTCATAGATTAGGCGTTGCTATTCAAAAAGGTGTTGGAGTCCAGCTTGTTGCTAGGTTACCAACCAAAAGCTTTGTATGATGATAATCTTGAATTTAGACGATATGATTTTGATATTAACTTAATTTCTAAAAATAATCATTTTAGAGTTGCTTGCTTCTCTCTATATAAGTTCGAGCAAAAAAGGAAAGCCAAACCTGTTATTTTGCGTTGCTTCTTTCTTTTGTTCATAACTTTTTTTTTTTTTATTTACAAATGGTTTTATTGTTTGATCTGATCTGTGTTTAAACGGTTCTTTATCTGATCTATAAGTTTATCATATGTTTTGCAGGAAACCTCTCGATTGTAGTGATTCATACTGTGTCATTCTTTCAGGTAACCTCAAATAATTATTAGGTTTTGATTTTTTATTTGTAGTAGTTGGTGATTTTTATCACGTTTTCTTCTTCCTGTTCACATTGTCTTCATATTTTCAATTGGGAGCTCTAACTGTTCTTATATTGTTTTGTTTTTTTTGGTAGTAGCTTGATTTCTCCTATTGTTGATGTTGCTTTTTTTGTTTTTTCAGTAGTGGCTCGATTTTTGTTAATTTTTAGCTTTTCGGATTTATTGTTTGTTGTGTAGAATTAGCTTTCATTTGTGTTTCCCAGGCCCTTTTCCTTGCGTAACATGGAAAGTTCTTCTCAACACCAAGATCACTGATGCCATCGTTTGTGTGCATTAAACAAAGAAAAATTACGGTAGACAAGTAATATGAATATGGATACCAAATATAATACGAACGGATATTATTTCCTAAAATAATGTTTTATTTTTTTTGGGAATTTTAGGTTTAGTGACTCTCTATATAATGCCATTGTATAATTGCCAGATTGGACGTTATTTTTTTTTCTTTGCTCTCTTCTTTTTTTGTTTCATGCAGTTTAGGTTTA
Source organism: Papaver somniferum (assembly GCF_003573695.1). Taxonomy (NCBI): domain Eukaryota; kingdom Viridiplantae; phylum Streptophyta; class Magnoliopsida; order Ranunculales; family Papaveraceae; genus Papaver; species Papaver somniferum. The sequence continues at coordinate 256,474,126 of NC_039364.1, forward strand.
TATTTTTTGATATATGGATTTTTATTTTTTGATCTATGTGGAGGACAGATATAAGTCCAGGTTGGGTTTGAAATCATCGTTGAATCGAATGTATGGTTGCTGCTTTTTTTTCATGAAGGCATGAGTACATATATGATTTATACTAGCTTATTTTTTACTTATTGGGAATGTTTTTGATGTAATAACTAATCTTATATTTATTGGTACGTAACATGAAAAGGACATTTGAGGACAGGAGTCTCGAATCCGAAGGTGGTTCGGACATGGATGAGGATGTAGGCTGCAAAGTTATCGAGCCTTCTGTGGGGTAAGTTGGAATTTATTATGATTGTACATTTTTTTTATTTTTTCCTATTTTTGTGTAGATAAACTATTTTCTATGGATATATGGATGAGATATCTTGATTCAAAGTACAGATTGATAGGTTGAGTATATATGTATGCGTTGTTGAATTAAATGTATAATTTTTTTAAGCAACTGACACATAATTAGATATATTATTTTATTGTGAATGTATTTTCTCGGATACATTGAGTAAGTAAAGAAAAACACCGTAAAATTAATGTTTATTGTTTGTACTCAAGGGGTGCGTAAGAGAACCATGCCTCCGAGGGTGGTTCAAACTTTGATGAGCATATGGAGTTTGAAGTCATCGAGCATTCTATGAGTTATCAAAAAAAAAAAAAAGCATTCTATAAGTGTGCTATGAATTTTTTCGACCTCTTTTGTGTATTTATAGATTTTTGTATGACGTATTTGGATTCGACCAGAAAGCTAAAATCTAATTATTTAGGTATATGTTTTAGAAGTCACAAATTCATTAGTTCCAAGTTCTAGATTTGTTATTGTTTCTCTTTTAGTAAATGTTTGGCTTCTTATAGTTATATGATATCTATTTTTTATGGATTGAGTTGCCCAACAAGGACACATCGACACCATTTTTTTAATTTTTTTATTGAAGAAACATTAATTTTATTGAAAGCATCAAAGTACAACAAATCTCAAATACCAGCAGTGACACCATCTCAAATTTGTTAATCTATTGTTATGGGTCAAATGATTTATAGACAATTATGGGTCAACCTTTAAAGACGAAAATTAATCATAGAGTAATCGACCTTCTCTTCATCCTTTTACCAACACATAATTTTATGTTTCCAAAAACGGAAACATTTACAACCAACATATCAAAACAGATTTGCTAAACCTGCGAAATCAAGTATCTTCAGAATCCAAGCAAAAACATAAAAACAATATATTTTCCATATCCTATAAACGTGTAAGAATCGAGCAATACATGGAACTAAATTATTACCATATAAATATAGATCTTTGCTGCCATAAATCCTAATTATGGCAACACGTGAGAATCGAATAATAGTATAGTATATATTTTCCATAGCTATATGTTGGGAATATATGTTTTAAATACATTATTGATTTCCAAAAATTAGTGTCTCATTTAAATGGTTTAAATGTGATAATTATCCTATCTCTTAAAGAATAAATTTATTTTTGAGTTAATGTCAAAAACTGTTTTTTCTTGAATGAGTTAATGATGTTACTTAACATCTTAATAATGTTTTCCATAAAAGAAAATTAATTTTGCATTAATTTTGACGATTATATATTTGTGGTTTTAATGGTGTTAACTCCACCATAATAACATTTTTATATAGCACTTAAATGTTTTGAAACTCTTGAGTATAAAACAGATTTTAGTTGGAAAAAAAATATTAGAAGAAGAAGAGTTTTAGGAGCCTTTTTATTATAGAGAGTTTTTCTTTATGTTGTGTGTTTTCAAAAGAAATACTTTTTGTGAAAGAAAACAATGTGTGAGCATTATTTGTTTTCTATTAGAAATTCTGAGCAAGAATGATTGTGTAAGAGATTGATCTCGGCTGTTTTATCCTGGGGACGACGCGCCATTGAAGAACTGCTTGCACAATCTTGGGCATAGTCGCGAAACGTCTTAAAGAAAGAGACTTAGTCCGCGACTCAGCCATAACGTTATTTGTTTCATGTTTGATTTTATTTATTGTGCAGGCATAATTCGACAATTGATTCCAACAATTTTAAGACGTTTATTTTGCCATGGAAATCAAAAGAAAAACAATTGCTAAAACGCGATAAGTATCATTGTCTTGTTTTATTTCATTTTGGTATAATTTTTCTTTGACAATTGAAAATGATGCTTGAAATTTTAGGTAACCTAATACCTAGAGTTAAATTTATGTCTGATTTTGATGCATTAGGATTGTAACATGGATAATATTTTTATCATGAATATCTAACATAGAAAAATATTGTTGATGTGAAACGAATGTTTTTAACATGTTGTAGAGATGTATTTTTATCTCCTATTTGGAAAAGAATTGGGTCTAGAAGTTTTAACATGATATATTAGACATTGTGAGGGCCATCCATGTATAATCTCAGAATTTTTGGAGTCCTAAAAATATTTTTAAAGTATTTTAGAAGACTGCACAACGTTGCTGAAAATTTCTGACGATCAGAAATTTAGTCCTTGTTGAATTCGTTTTTATGATCTTTGTGTTGATATTTTGGATTTGTGTATAATATGAAACTTGTAGATAAGGAACTTATCTTAAAAATCCATTTTGAAATTTTCCATTTGGATTTTTAAATTGAGAGATGTAGTAATTTCAAAATCGTTGTGTATGGTTGATAAACTATTTGTAGTTATATTAGTGATCAAATAATGGCATTCTAAATTGAATAAATTGATTGTTCAATCTTAGAATAAAATTTTGGGAAACAAGATATTGAGAATTATTTTGTATGACAATAATTTTGTGACTCATATAAGTTTGGAACTTATGAGATAGAATTTGATATGGAACCAAAACTGAAAGAATTAGAAACCTATTCAAAAAAAATGTGAATACGAACTCTCACCAATAAATGAACATATTATTGTTTATGAATTTATTTTCTATTCTTGCACGGAATTGCAAGGATATCAAATATTATTAACAACGCTTTTCAAGCTAAGTTAATGTGAATTATGGATACGGTGAGCGGTTGGTATATATTGGTTTACACCATATTTGTTTTGATAGGTTATGGTTCAAAGTTTGAACCAAATTGTTTGAAAGAAAGTGGTGGTGATATCTACTCACATCACTAGGACTTTCGGTTTTGGTACAATCTCAAAGTTTACTTTGGGTAGAACAATCTTGTTAAATATTTCATACTTCCGAAATGAGCGAGAATTTATTTTCCGCATATCTTGTTATAAACAAGATTGATATTAGAAATTTGTTGAATTTTATCATTGCACTTATACAAATAATATGTTATGGATAAAATGTTAATATTATATTACAATTTTATCATAACATGAATTGAATTTTGAATATTTGAAATATGAGATTTTGTCATGCTTTTAAGAAATCAATGAATTAATAACGAATGTGAGCATGTTACATTTTCTTATAAACTTGGTGAATTTTTTGAGTAACATGTATGTAACCTTACCTATCTCATAAAAGCATGTACACTTTGAAATCTTACGCAACTTTCCATGATATTGGATGAAATAAAATATTTGAGAATTTTATAAATATGCCTCGAGTAACTTGATATCAAATATGATTTTTTGAGTAGTGAATTAGGAAATGTTGTTTTTACAAAAATTGTTTGAATTTCTATTCATTATATTGTGCAAAACGTTTTGGGTTCATTGGTTCATTAGTTTTTCACAATTTTTGGAGTCTTTTGATATTGTTTTGAAATTCTTGTTTGAGTCAAAAAATAGTGGGGGTTCCATATCCAATGTTTTAACATATTTGATTTGAATTAGAGGAACTAGAAAAATGAAGGTGACAAGTAATTCACTAAGAATGAACCTAGAAAAGCATATATAGTGAGACTAAATTTCTGTCATGAATATTTTGTTGCTTATAATTTGAAAGTCATAGAAAGTAACTTTGTTCTTTAAAAATTTAATCTTTGGAAAAATAAATTCGTGAACCTATTACCTTTAGACAAGCAAACAGAAAATTGTTGATACTTGCATTAATGTCTCTAAATTAACTTACATGCTTGTTTTGTTGATATTGTTTTTACGATGTATGATTTTCTATAGTCATAAGTAGAAATATATACTTTTTGTATAAGCTAAAGATGAGAATCTATGTAAATCAAGAATGGAAAACTTTGTAGTTTCTAGAATAAAAGAACGCATATAAGTTAGATAATTTATATTCTGAAAACAACTTTAAAATAATTTATAATATTCTAATGATTTCAGAATTGATGAAAGTGAAATGCACATTACTCTTTGTTTTGTATGCATAGTTGATTTGTTGAATTTTTATTTAAACTTATAGGATGAAAACAAAATTAAAAATATGCGTAGTTTACTATTTCACATGAAAGACTTGAGTAAAGATGTATATGTTTTTGAAATGGATTTTTTTCCTTCTTTGAATCTATTTCATTTCGATGAAAATAGAATTTTAAAAGACATCGAAATATATTTAGTCTGACTGTAAAGTAGTTTTCACTCATTTGATTTAGTGCCAATGTTTTTGAGATTAAGTGTGATGGCACTAGATATGAGTATGGTAGCTTAGTATGTTTCTTTGCTACGTGATTGACTATATATATACAATTTTTGTAGTGGGGGTGTAATATATTGCTTCCATAGTGGGGGTTTTATATTCAGATTTACCAATACTAGAATTAAAAAAATTGGTAAAATATTGAGAAGGTTATGAGATGTTTCAAACACATCTTACGCCTAGAAATACACTATCTAAATGGTTGTTAAGGATGTTGCGAAGCTGATTGGACATCCTTTCAGTTGAATCCTTTAAGGGATGGAACGATTCGATCCTCTAATAGATAGAGGAACAGACATATTAATCCAATGTGATAGTACCGCGGCTATTGCATGAATTGAGAACGTAACGACAACTACAAGAGTTGATTTTATGAGAATATGGATTATATAGTGTCTGAAAAGAGTTTTCATTATTCCTTTGACGAAAGGATTAATAAGAAGATGTGAATACATCTTAGGTATGAGGTTGATGCAATTGATATTGAGTCATCTGTGATGGATACCAACCTAGAAATAGGTTCAAAGGGACTAGACGAAGTCATAGGTGATATGGAGATGCGAGAATCATGCTTTTGAAGAATTCATCCCACGGCATGATATCCTGAAGGGAGTAGAGGTTGAGTTTAATTATTAGATTTTAATTTTTAAACTCTTAATGATGTTTATATATCTATTTAGAGTGGGGTACTTTCAGGAGTACTCTTGATAAACTCACCTATGTGAATGTGATAATATGGGCAGTTCTCTAGATCATTCATTAAACTGGAATACAAGCACATGGCCATAATGTGCTGTCTTTAGACTTTACACTAGTATAGTCGTGTGTGTTAATTAATCTTTTATCTCCAAGAGTTCAAGACTTATGTTCACTCTATGGTCAGATTTAAGAGAGCCTATTAACACTACGTAAAGGTTCAAGTCGCGAGACACCTTTGCTTATGCACAATTCTATAAGCTCTTGCTCAATGTTTTGAAAAATAAAAGTGGGGGATTGTTGGGAATATATGTTTTAAAAACATTATTGATTTCCAAAAATTAGTGTGATAATTATCCTCTCTCTTAAAGAATAAATTTATTTTTGAGTTAATGTCAAAAACCGTTTTTTCTTGAATGAGTTAATGATGTTACTTAACATCTTAATAATGTTTTCCATAAAAGAAAATTAATTTTGCATTAATTTTGACCGTTATATATTTGTGGTTTTAATGGTGTTAACTCCACCATAATAACATTTTTATATAGCACTTAAATGTTTTGAAACTCTTGAGTATAAAACATAATTTAGGTTGGAAAAACAAATATTAGAAGAAGAAGAGTTTTAGGAGCCTTTTTATTATAGAGAGTTTTTCTTTATGTTGTGTGTTTTCAAAAGAAATACTTTTTGTGAAAGAAAACAATGTGTGAGCATCATTTGTTTTCTATTAGAGATTCTGAGCAAGAATGAAGTGTAGAAGTTTCACATCCTCTCATCGTGCAAGAGTGATTGTGTAAGAGATTGATCTCGGCTGTTTTATCCCGGGGACGACGCGCCATTGAAGAACTGCTTGCACAATCTTGGACAGAGTCGCGAAACGTCTTAAAGAAAGAGACCTAGTCCGCGACTCAGCCATAACGTTATTTGTTTCATGTTTGATTTTATTTATTGTGCAGGCATAATTCGACAATTGATTCCAACAATATATATGCTATATTTTTCAAAATCTTTTCCATGTAAACAGAGATCTTTGTTGCGGTATATACAAATTAGGATCGCTGAATTTTAGTCCGTATTCTACTCCTCATGGATGTATTTAAGTTTAAAAATACCAAGCTATTTCTATATTTTTGCTTATCAATTTTTTTTTTCTAAATCCTCGTGTTCATGATAGTAACTAGAAAAAGTATTAATTTTTAAACAAGATACTAGAATCAAGCCAAAAGTTATTTTTAGAGTTTAGTACTTTAGTTAGAGTTTGTTTTTGTATAAAAATGGCTTCTAACAAAGATAATTCTGGTCACATATATATGCAAATTTTCTGAATTGCAACACAACAGACTATTTTTATGTTATGTGCAGTGGTTGTTGCATCTTCACTTAACTATCCATATGATAGATATTACTGCTAAAGAATTCTTATTAGCCCTGGATTTTAAAAAAGCTATCCACACCCAAGATATGACCCCCTTTTTAATATGAATATAAAAAGAGCATCCAATATTCCATAAGCAATAAACAGACCCGTGCATCCCACGGGTGAAAAACTAGTATCTATAACTTCCAACTCTCTCTATCCTATTTTGTTTGAATTCTTCGCTAATCATCAGTTGCTGCTGTACCAGGTCACTATCACTCGGGTGTACAACTGGGTTGTTGAAATCCTTTGTCAATGAATTGTTCTAGTATCTGATGACCGATTCCTATCATACATATGAAATACAAGAAAATCAATAATTCAAACGTCTATACCATGGAAGATAAAGCCACTACTATTACATTGCATTGTGCTTTCCGACTAGGGACTTACAAGACATAATGCTTAACTTGTCTCCTATTCATGTCCCTAGCAAGTGTTTCCAACTAGATAGCTTCATGGATGTATGTGTGTATTTTCTTCTTCCTTCAACTTCAATGATATTTCCCCTCATCCAATGCGTTCTCTGGTAATGTTATATTTTGATGTAGTTAGGAAGAACATCCAGGCAAATTTCTCCATGTCCAGTCGGGATTCTGTTTTATGGCAAAGTAATTGGTTGGCTCATGCGCAGAACTTTCTTAAAGCTATATCCATGATCCATTAGTGGTTTAAATCAAAGTATTGGGCCTCGTCAATTTAGGTCCATTTTAAGTTTCAGATTAGCATAGCTCTCTTCGGCCAAGATAGTGTACATGCCCAAGTTGCAACGAGGGATGTATTTGCTGATCATATTTGTTACAAGGCTAATGTGCATGCGAGGAAAGAAGTAGCTTTTGGTTTTTTATCAGATAACAACACTTCCTCGATGCTCGTCGATATTCTTGTTTACGGTTGGGAGAGTGGTCAAGATATCTGTTTCATATTCTTGTCTACCAAAAATACGCAAGTTCTCAAATACCAAACCTCACTATCTATCAATTTTAATTTGAGGGGTTGAGAATTCGCCGAGTTTCGACGGTTAATTTTCAATGTAATAGATAGAAATGTTATATGTATCGAAACGTGCTCATTTTTAATAAGAATATAAATCTTTACAAGAGCAACATACCACGGAAATGTTAGTTTCTAATTCGTTACGCTTTAGGTTTTATTAAGTTAATTATATCCTAAAATATGAAATAGTGTGAATATAGCCATGTGAGTGGATCCTTCCTCTTCAATATATTATTAGCGCGCTTCTATAATCATTTCGGAAAATGGGTCATTTGTCCAGATATTTTTAAAACATGGTTGAAATGGACGAGTAAAAATTATTATGGGTGAAATGGACACCAAAAAAATAGCAAGGATGAAACTGGATGCATCCTGATGTAAATTAAAAATAAGAAAAAATATTTAAAAATGGGTATGATGAAACTGTTTATATCCTGGCTATTTTTACGTTTTTGTCCATCAGTATCAAAAACTAAATGTCCATTTTACCCAGAATTGTTAATTTTGGTCTTTTTAATTAATTTTGTGTAATTATTTTGCAAAGGAATTTAAATTAATACATACAGATGCAAGGGTAAAATAAATAAAACTATAAATACTTTAGATACTTAAACATGGGTGGCTGATTTTTTCCAAAAAATTATCACAAATCGCAATGATATTCGTTAGCAATTCCTAGGCTTTAGGATTATTTTGCGAGTACAATTATTTTGCGAGTACAACCAGTGTTGGAAATTTTCGCATTATATTTGCCGCTACCACGGAGGGGTCCCAGGCGGGCAACATCTTAAGCAAGTTGGAACAAATTTTGGGCTAACCGACCTGAATCTACGACAACCAGCTGAACCACATTGGACGCCTGCAAGAGATGCCCCATATTTAAGGTTTTCCGCTCCATTTTTTTCAGTTGCCTCCACCTCTGTCGTAGAACAACACGACGGAAACAAAAATATAGCATAAGAAAACAATTACTAAAAGATGAAACAATCTCAGAACAAAATCAAATTAAGGTTTTCTAGATAACAAATTGATCCTGTACACGACGAACACACAATAATAGCGTGTACTTTTTTTTTTTTCTGAAGAAAAAGTTATATTGAAGAAAAAAAAACATTTACATAAGGTAAGGGGAGTTACACATTCATAAGAGCTTTCCAATTGCTCCAAGTAAGACTAGGAGAAACAAACTTAAAAGTATCGGAGTCACAAGGCCAAAAACTACCAACTGTTTAACTAAATCAATAATATTGTGCGCTATTATTATTAACGCACAATAATAGTGTTAATAATGATAACTTAAAACTCACGTGTTTTCCCAGTCAAGAGCCCTTACCGGTTAAAACCTGAGAAAACAATAGAAGGAGCGCAACAACAAGACCTAACCAGATGAGAAACTTAACATTTTTTGTATCCATTTTCTAAGCACTCTTGCTGTTTAAACTTAGTTGCTGGGGAAAAGAAAATGTATCCGAATTCAGAGAGAATCTGTAGTTTTTGAAAATTGAAGCCCTATTTATAGAGGGAGAAGAAGAAAGGCATATTAAGAGCAACGACAGTCATGGACTCGATCAAATACCAAAAACCAGATGTATTTTTTTTTTGGCATTTTCAGCTTTCAAACGCAACGCAAGAAGACTAAAATTTAGTCCGGCAAAGATATAGTCCACGCCTGATATCAAACGTTGATATAAATCCCGTACATTGGTTGAGCGCCAATACAATCCACGCCTGATGGGGGTGTTAATTTATTGAAACGTATGCTATACCTACGCCTCAACTCAAACGTTAATATAACTTGCGCCTGCAAAAGGAAACGTCACTACAAGTAACGCCTAACACTGAACGGACATTATACTTACGTCTAACACTAGACGTATGCTATATCAACGCCCCACTAAGTTTAGTTTTAATCTGGGCCGACGACCATTTTTGGTCCCAAACCCTAAAAAATCGGACTATATTTACCTTTAGTCCTTTCCACTATGATTGATTCACAGACCAAATATACGTATAGTCGCCTAATTTAGTCGTGACTGTGGATGCTCTAAAAAGAGTATACCCTACTCATTAAAGTCGAGTTAACATTCCCGGAAAGTATTATTGCAAAATGATAAATAATAGGTCCCGTCCCGTGACAATGCCCTGTCCTTGATTTTTTTGTAATTGAAATGTCGGCAGCAGCTCAGTGAATAACTACCAGATTGTGATCAAATTGTGTCAAAAATCCTGCTTCCGTAACCACAAATTACAGTGCTATGCTTCAAAAAAAAAAAAAATATATAGTGCCAATTTGTCAAAGCTGCTATTAAGGGTACCAATTTGGTTGGGGGTTTACTAATCCACTAGATTATCGTCCGTGTTACAAAGCCGACATTTTTTAACCATATTCTTGATTGGGATTGCACGCCCCGTAAATATGCATTTAGTATCGTCCCGATCCTCTCGATGCATTAAGCAAGTGGAGAAAAGATACAAAAATATGTGTAGATTTTTTTTTTATTTTATTTTTATAGAAAAATATGCGTGAAATATGTGAATTTATTTTCTTTCTTTTCCCAAATAATTACATGAAGATTAAATATGAAATATCTAATGATTACTTTTAAATTTTAATAATATCTTTTGTAGAAACCCAAAATTGAAATAAAACGGAAATTTGAAAGAACTCAAAAGTTTAACAAAGATCAGAAATGATTAATACACCGTGAGAAAAGAACTGTGAATGAACCGTGTGAGAGGGGATAGTGGGACCCACTTCAGCCCATCTTATCTCAATACAGAGAAGGCTTATCTGAACCGTCCATCCCCTCTCGGTGCATTCCACGGTGCTGGATCATGGTGTTTGTATCATTACTGAACAAATATTACGTACAATTTTGAGAGGGACAACCACCTAAAGTCATTATTCTATTAACATAAAAAGACAACATAAAATTGAGGGAATAACAACGCGTGCGATCAGATATACAAAAATTACCAAAAAAATAAAAAAGCATCTTTATTCTCGAAAAGGAAGGTTGCATATATGTAAAACAATCTAGCTTTCATAGGTTTTGGAATCGACCTTCGGATCCCATGCAAGACCATGTTTTCTTTTTTTTGATCGGTAAATACAAAATATATTAAAAAAGTAGGCAATTTACAACGAAGAGCAAAGGCTAGCCACCAAGCAAGTTAGAGAAAGGGAAACACAAAGAAAACCCAAAACTCTAGACCATTAAGGAGGGTGGAAGAGAAGATTTTTCCAGTTTACAATTACGTCTTGAAGATAAAAGTTCGTAGTGTTGTGGTTGACTGAACCCCAATGAAAAGAACTGACTTTTGCCTCATTTATTACCGCCTCTACAGATCTATTCTTTCCGTTGAAACATCCAGCGTTTCTCTCGAGCCGAATGTTCCAACAGACACTTGGAAGACCATGTTTTGTGATTTAAAAAATTTCAATTCACTACACCATTTTAAGGAATTAGCAACGGTATACTACTGTTGCGAATTTTACAACCGCACTGTGTTGGTTGCGAATAGCAACTGCAGTAGGTTCAAGCGTGCTAATTAGGAGTGTGGTCGGGAACACTAGGACTAGGGAATACGCCCCAGTCAAACCTCGGTCAAGCCTTCCTCTCTTTTTTTCCAACCTTCATCCCAATCTATATCCTGCCTTACCAGCAACTTCTTCTCATTTTATCTCCGCCACACTCTTTCCTCTCCTCCCATATCTCCATATCCATCTCCATCTGCATAACTCTTTCCTCTCTTCCAATCCCTGAGCTCTTTCATTGTGAAGAACGTCATCTCTCTTTCAGCTGTAAAACCAACAGACATGTATAATCTTTGGCGTAATCCTAGGATTTAGAGATTTTGATTTCTAGGGTATTAGCTGATTTTATTCATCCAGTTTATCGATTTAAGTTTAAGTTTATCGAATCCTAGGGTTTCATTTAAGTTTATAGATTTTAGGGTTTAATCTTTGATTTCAGTTTTTTTCGGTTTCAGTTTTTCAGTTTCTTCTTTCTCTTTCGGTTGTAGGGTTTCATAGATTAGATTAGATTGAAGAAAAGAGATGTCGAAGAGGAAGAATAATAAGAAGAGTATAAGTTTGATAAGAACAGTGATATCATGTACAATCTTTGTGATTTCAAGTGCAACTCTTATTTCTGTTCATCTTCATATCTTTCTCTATTCTAAAGTTACTGTCTTCTCTGATTCTACTGCTTACAAGCTCCCATCGGTAAGAACCTTTCATTTTTTGAATCTTATTTTTATCCTTTTTATAGGTTTTTATTTTGAGATTTCATTTTTTTTTCTTTTTTAATTTCAAAAAACCCCTCATTTTTATCTTAATCATTACTTTATCTTATTGATTGAGATTGAATCGATATTTGATTGTGCAGCAACATGAAATCGGGCATCATGGGATATCGACAGTTCATGTTTTCACTCCTTTACATTTGACAGTTGAATGCTGCAAATCGGAATGGGGATATCGACAAGCTATGGAAGGCTCCACCGAACAAGGATTTTGTGCCCTGTGCTGATCCCAGTTCGGAGTATTCACGTAAGTATCCTCAATTTTTGTTTAATACTTGTGTTTGATTCTGCTGTGTAGTTCAATTTTGTTGATAAATGATTTTGTTTGTTTTTGTATTGCTTTTGGTTGATTGATCCAGTTCCCAGGGAGTCGCGTGGTTATTTGCCTGTTCATACAAATGGTGGGTTCAATCAGATGAGAGTTGGGGTCTTGGTGATGCACATGCACTTGTATAATATGTTATGTGTTGAGATAGGAGTTAAGATTGTGGCTATGTTATCAATCTTCTGAAAACTATAAGCATACACTTCATTGGTATATAGATTGAGTTGGCTTTTATCAATCAGTATTTTTGATTTGCTATTTGAAATAGCAATAGTGACACTGAAATTATACAATGCCATTATTTTTCTCTCATTCTTTGTTTAATATGATGCTGTGAAGAAATGATATTTTGCAGTTTTTCTTTTTCCGAAGAGGAGGATTAAACCTCATTCATTCAATAGAACCTCTTTTGTTTCGTTGAAGCGAGGAAGAGAGTTGATTACAGTTGCATTCCAGAATTGGAATTCTAGATTGTTTAAAAGGGTTCTAAGATTTTCCCTTGCCCAATATTTGGTGATATCAAATCTATTACAATAAGGAGCAATATGGGCTACTTGAGTTATATCAAGTCTATTTTTTAGGATGAAACCTTGCACTTTAAAGTTTATGCAATTATTGGCATTGTAGCCAAAATCTTCACTAATCTTGAATCTAAATTCTCTAGCTTTCGCATACATTCCCGCCAACAGCTTGAGAATAGGCTTAGAGTCGCTTTGGAAAATAATGTTGTGACCATTCCATTAGGATGCCCATGAAAAGCAGCTTCTGCTCCCTTTATTTCGATCTCTTCTATAGTTTTGCAGTCCGCATGCACTCCCCAAGCTTCTATTGGGATACCTGAAAAGTTATGAAGTGTCAAGCCCACTGCAGCACCCCCTAAACTAGCAGCTAACTAATCCAAGAGATTAACTAAATAAAGAGGCACTAAGAATCTAAAACATTTACCTAAACATTCAATTAAGAAATTTGCTATAAAACTTAATCCAAAACTAACCCCGCTCAGAATATATATACATAAAATTCTCTGAAATGATACATATATAATAGTCATTTTGTTTGCAAATAAAATAAACAACATAATAAACATAGCAGAAGTTAACTAATTAACGGAGTTAACTCCTCGAAGCTTTCGCTGCGCAACTCTGGTCTGTCTCTGAAACTGAAAGTGGGAATGGGTTAGCACATCATCCCTTGAAGGGGTGCCCAGCAGGAATAACATTTAACTTTAAAGAAATCATGAGCAAGATTTGGAAAACAATTCATGTTTTCCCAAACATCAAAGTGACTAAGTCACTGGAAATGCACAAACAACGTATATGGACAAACTACTTCTTCAAACAATATATATTAGTGATGCCGGGTTTTTCCACACCTACATAGCTATATTGATGCCGGGTTGTTCCACACCTAATAAGCATAAAATCTGAATTCATGTTATAAATGAAGGAGCGTATCCTATATACCACACGTGGAAATTTCCATTTCCCATAATAATTCATGTTGAAAACAAAACATTACAGGTCCTTTCCGATTTATGGAAAGATTCAAAGAATCAACAGAACAATCATAATACGAACTAAACAACGTATGAAATGCACAAATAGACAATGCATGAGTTTTTTAAACATAAAGTTTACAGGTTGAAAAAGGCTTTATATGAACTGAAACAAGCTTCATGAGATTGGTACAGTCGCGTAGAGTATTATCTTGCCACTGAAGGTTTTCAAATATGTCTTTATGAACACACACTCTTTGTCAAAGTTGGAGATGAAGGTAAAATTCTCATTGTATGTATCTATGTTGATGATCTCATATTTACTGATAATGATGAGAATTTGTTTGATAAGTTTAAGAACTCTATGATGCAAGAGTTTGATATGACAGACCTTGGAAAGATGAAATACTTCCTTGGTATAGAAGTGATGTAGAAATCTGAAGGTAGTTTCATCTGTCAGAAGAAGTACATAGAAGAAATATTGGAGAAGTTTGGAATGACTGCTTGCAATGCAGTTCATAATCCAATTTTTCTTGGATTTCAGCTCATTAAAGATGAGAAGGGAACAAGGGTGGATAGTTGTCAGTACAAGCAGCTGATCGGGAGTCTTATGTATTTGACAGCTACACGGCCTGATATTATGTTTGTGGTAAGTAGACTCAGTAGATTCATGGATTGTCCTGCAGAACTTCATTTTGCTGCAGCTAAGAGAGTAATACGATACTTGAAAGGAACTCATGATTATGGTATCCTATATAAAAGGGGAGGAGATTTGTATCTTGAGAGCTACACTGATAGTGATTATGGTGGTGATTTGGATGATCGCAAAAGTACATCAGGCTATGCCTTCATGTTAAGTTCTGGTGCTCTGTCTTGGCTATCAAAGAAGTAAGCTATCGTAACACTCTCTACAACTGAAGCTGAGTTTGTTGCAGCTGCATCAGCCGCAAATCAGGCAATGTGGTTAAGAAGGATTCTGGAGTATCTTCATCAGTCACAGAGTGGTGAGTGTACAACTGTTCTCTGTGATAACAGTTCTTCTATTGCTCTCTCAAAGAATCCAGTTCTTCATGGTCGTAGCAAGCACATAGATGTTCGGTTTAATTTTCTTCGTGATCTCACAAAAGATGGAGTTATCAAAATGGTCTAGTGTCCTAGTCAAGATCAAATTGCAGACATTATGACAAAGTCATTGAAGTTGAATGTTTTTGTTAGGCTTAGAAGTCTACTGGGAATGTGCTCTGCATCTGTTCTAAACTGAAATCCAATTTTCAGTTTAAGGGAAGAAGTGTTGAAATAGTCAATCAAATAAGTTAGTGGTTATTCGAGTCTTAGAAGTAACTCCTATTGTTCAGGGGTGTAGTTGTTTGATTTATTCTTTTTGTTATGTTACCAGTAACACCACTGGATATACATGGTAGTTTTGATCCTATTTCCTAGCTATTGTAAGGCTTTATATATACATCTCTTTTCTATCAATGAACAATAAGGAATACAGAGTTTTCCTACACATTCTTGTATCTAGACTTTTAAGACGATTCCCTCTTCAATTCAACGATGCAAGCCATTAATTTGGTGTTTCTTCACTGTTGAGGATAACCCTAACTCTAGCTCTATGAATCTTATCTTATAGGGTTACTGTTTTTGATAAGAAAAGAGATAAGATTGAGAGAGGTAGCAATTAGAGGCTTAATCATGACGTTAATGATGGTGGTTGTGAGCAGAGATGGTCGGGGAGATGAAGTTATTGAGGGGAATGAAGATGGTACTTCTGTGAAAGAGAGAAGAGAAGTAAAGTTAATTTGGTGTTTCTGGTCGACAGGGAAAAGAGGGTGAGGAGGCTTGGGTGTTGAGCAGTTGCTTCAGAGTTTGATGTCTCGAGTGGAGGTGTTGTTGGATGGAACAGCTGTATCAAATCTGACAATTCGGGTATGGAGACGGGTTTGGATCTTGGGTATGGGTTTGGGTTTGGATTCTCTTCCCATCCCACTGCTTGAGTATCTCTTGCAAGCGGCTTGCCAAAGGTGCGCAAGCGGATTGCAGCCACCCTTTGCGCAATGTTTCCTTCACGTTCCTTACTTCCTTCTAGCGGGAGCTTGTTATCTCTCTTCCGTAGTCTCTAGCCACCATATATCTGATCTTTTGGTTTCTCAAATTATCCAAGCTTTATTTAATAAAATTAATTAGTAAAATTATTTATTCTTGAAAACAATGAAAATACATAATTTGGGATAATATGGGGATTTAAAGCACAAAAGATGAGTTAAATGCCAATAAAAAGATGTAGAAATATACACTATTTGGCACTCATCATAAAGTCTTTGTATCATATTGTATTCAATCTTTAGATCTAATAAATAAATGAATGATTTCCACTATGATTTCTTAGAATAATTTTTAGATTATAGTATGGATGTGGTTGTGGGATTTCCTACAACTACATGATTGTGATTGTGATGAGACTTCAGAACTTTGATAGTGGTGGATTTATTTATGTCCTCAGAGGCTTGTCTATTTATAGTAAAGAAAAAAGAAAAGATAATGATTTATTTAGTGGTTTAGATGTACATATACTATAACTAGCATTTACTTGTTATATACTAATAGGCATGCCAGAGGTGTGGAATCAACCACCAAACACCCGTAGGAAGTGTTGCATTTGAACCATCAATCAATCCAAAGTCCAGTGCAAGTTTAAGACTTCTATTCTCCACTATTGATGCTACAACCATTGTCAGTGCAGGAAAAAATATACCACCGCCAACTCAAAAGCTATCCCCACCTCTAAAAAGGAAATAATACTATCTCAAGATTCCCAAAGCTGAACCAAGAAAGTAATGCCAGTTTGTAGCCGAGAATAACCAGGAAAACACAGAAACCTGTTAGGGTTCTAAACTAAAATTGCAGAAGATCAACTTGAAGAACAAAGTAAACTTAAGAAAACAAGCCTTGAAAAGAAAACTAAAGAAAGAAAAATAAATAACTTGAGTTTTGTATATTGATTGATAGATGTCTACGTTAAACATAACTAAGTATTTATATAACTAGCTTAACTTCTTAACCAAGGTAGCTGTAATTAAGGCAACTGATTGTCTAAGAAAAGTAAATAACTAAACAAGGGAATACTGAATAAGTAAATAAGAGAATGTAGTGTTGCTGCTGTAACATCCCACCCCGCCTGAAAAACGACTTGTCCTCAAGTCTCAAAGTCTGGAAATCTAGCAAGAAACTCATCTGCATCTTCCCAAGTTGCTTCCTCAGTTGAACGATCCTTCCACTTAACGAGCCACCTAGTTCCAGCAGTGTTACCTTTTTTAAACATCTTACGGTCCAAGATCTGCTCAGGTTCCCATTTTTCATAATCTATTGTAACTGGTAAGTCAGAATTATCAACGAATGAAGAACCTAGTTTCAGTTTTAACTGAGAAACATGGAAAACTGGATGTATGCGACTAGTAACAGGCAATTCCAACCGATATGCTACAGATCCAATTCTCTCAGTAATACGAAAGGGTCCATAGAATTCAGGAGACAGTTTATAGAATGATTTATCACGGACTGTAGTCTGCCTATAGGGTTGGAGGCGAAGGAAAACCAAATCATTCACTGCAAAAGAACGTTCAGTTCTATGTTTGTCAGCATAATTCTTCATTCGAGCTTGAGCATTTTGCAAATTAGACTGTAAAATTCGCAAAATGTGATCTCTAGCTCTCAATAACTCATCCACAGCATGCACCAGTGTTGTTCCCGGCAAGTAAGTTGAAATTGTTGGTGGAGCTCAATAATATAAAGCTTGATAAGGAGTCATCTTAATAGCTGAATGATAACTGGTGTTGTACCACCATTCAGTTCATGGTAACCATTTCACCCAATCATTCTGTCGAATTGCAGAGAAACAACGTAAATAACATTCCAAAGTTTTGTTTGTTACCTCAGTTTGTCCATCCGTTTGAGGATGATAAGCTGAACTTCTGCAAAGTTGAGTATCCTGTAATGTAAAAAATGCCTCCCAAAAGTTACTCATGAAGATAACATCTCTATCACTAGTTATAGTTTTAGGCATTCCATGAAGACGAACAATTTCTCGTACAAAAATATCAGCAATTGTGGCAGCAGAATAAGGATGAGATAATGCTATGAAGTGAGCATATTTAGAGAGACGATCCACAACAACTAGGATTGAACTTTTCCTTTGAGATGACGGAAATCCATCAATAAAGTCCATGGAAATATCAACCCAAACATCAGTAGGGATAGATAATGGTTGTAGTAATCCAGGAGGAGCTAGAGCTTCATATTTATTCCGCTGGCAGACATCACAGTGTTGAATGAATAACTTGATAGATTTTTTCATACCCTTCCAATAAAAATTCTGCTGAAGACGTTTGTAAGTCTTCAAATAACCAGAATGCCCACCTAATGGTGTTGAATGAAACTCGAGAAGTAACTTGTTACACCATTCAGAAGTAGGTACCACAACAATACGGCCTTTAAATCGTAAAACTCCATCAGTATAAGAGTAATTACGTTTACAACTTGAATCCTGGCACAATTTAGGAATTAAAGTACCTAAGATAGCATCTGCACGGCACTCTTGAATGATTTCAGTAACTCCAGAAAAAATGGGAGTCGTAATGGCTAAAAGTTGAGGGTTAGACATTCTTGATAAAGCATCAGCAGCTTTATTTGCAGCTCCACACCTATAAATGATTTCATAATCATAACCCAACAGTTTAGACAACCATTTTTGTTGCTCAAGAGAAGACAATCTTTGCTCAAGGAAATATTTGAGACTTCTATGATCTGTGTAGATTTTGAAATGCCTTCCAAGCAAATAAGGTCTCCATTTGTTGACTGTAGAGACATTAGCAAGCATCTGTTTATCATAGACTGACAAATTCAATTTCTTACCTGATAAGGGTTTGCTATAATAAGTAACAGGTTTGTTAGATTGCATTAAGACTGCACCCAACCAATTACCAGAAGCATCACACTAAAACTGGAGTACTTGTTAAAGAAGACTTGAGCTGATTAAATGCTGTTGTAGCTTGCTCAGACCATTTGAAAGCATCTTGTTTTAACAACTTAGTGAGTGGGGAAAACAATTTCCGTAATCTTTCACAAATTTGCGATAGTAGCCTGCCAATCCTAAGAAGCCTCTAAGATCTTTAACTGTAGAAGGAATCGGCCAATTGTTAATGCTTGAAATCTTATCTTCTTCCACAGCAACACCTTCAGCTGAAACCGTGTGGCCTAGATAACCAATAGATGACTTTGCAAAGTCACACTTAGATTGCTTTAGAAATAATTTGTGTGCTCGAAGTAGATCAAATACAATTTCCAAATGTTGAAGATGTTCAGATAAAGATTTACTGTAAATCAATATGTTATCGAAGAATACCAAAACAAATTTTCGAAGGTAAGGTCGAAACATATCATTCATCAAGCTCTGAAATGTCGCAGGTGCATTAGATAGTCCAAATGGCATTACTAAGAATTCATAGTGGCCATCATGTGTTCTGAAAGCAGTTTTATGAATATCTGCATCAAATAATCTGATTTGATGAAAGCTAAAATGCAAACCCACCTTTGAAAAAATTATGGCTCCATTCAGATCATCAATTAACTCATCAACAACCGGAATTGGAAATTTGTCTTTCACAGTAATTTTGTTAAGTGCAAGGTAATCAACACACATACGCCAACTAGTATCTTCTTTTCTAACCAATAACACAAGAGAAGAATAAGGGCTAGAGCTTGGACGAATGAAACCAGCTTGTTTAAGTTCAAACAAAATTTTCTCAATCTCAGCTTTTGGAAAGTGTGGATATCTGTATGGCCTAACATTTACTGTTGCAGTGTTAGGGAGCAAAGTTACGCGATGACCATTGAACACCCAAAACAGCATCGCATCCACTAAGATTCAAAAGAAAGAAATCAGTAGTGAATGTATAGTCTTGTAACTGAAGAGAGACATCTTTACATCAACCCTGAGTATCCAGAAATCCACCATTACCAACCATAACTTGTAAGTAAGCACCAGAAGGTTGATGAGAAAGACCATGTTTGATAGCAATTGATGGATGTAAAAAGTTATGAGTAGAACCCGAATCAATGAGAACTGTAATAGTTTCTCCTTGAACAAGACCTGTTATTCTCATAATTTTAGGAAAATAAGATCCCATAAGAGAATAAAAAGAAACATCAGAGTTCTTAGGAATCTCAACTTCATCGTGAACCTCTTGCAGAACTTGAATATCTTCTTCTTCATCAATAGCATTGTTATCATTGTCTGGGGCCATATCCAAAATCAATAATCTAGGTTTGGCACACAAATGACCAGGAGTGTAGAGTTGATCACAATTAAAACACAAACCTTTTTCTCGTTTTTCTCTTTGTTCATCTAATGTTAATCTTTTGGCTCCAGGAGGTATTGTACTTTTCTTAAGTTGCACAGTATTAAGTGCTTGCCTAAAAGGATTAGGTCTAGCAACAGTCTTGTAAAAATAAGTTTTAAGAAGTACATCCTCTTGTTTCAAAGCTTTTTTGAATGCTAAAGCTAAATTTGGTGGTTCAAGTACTTCAATAACAGATCTGATTTCAGGTTTCAAAGATTTTATAAAGAGATCAATAATGTAATCTTCAGGCAGATCAGTAACAAAGTTCAGTAATTGTTCAAATTCCATAATATGGTCGCGAACGGATCCTTTTTGTGACATGGAAGATAAAGACATTCATGGATTCACAAACTTCTTATCAGCAAAGCGATCACAAAGAAGAGAACAAAAGTGTTGCCAAGTTGGGTTAATTAACTTACTTTGAATCCATCTGTACCAAGCATTCGCTTCACCTTTAAAGTGAGCAGTAGCGAGAGAAGTTTTGAGAGCTTCAGCAATGTTGTGTAATCGAAAATACTGGTCAGCTTGAAAAATACAACCTGTAGGGTCCGCACCATCAAAGCTTGGAAACATAAGATTGATCGATGCTTCTCGAATACCTGAAGTATTATCTGAACTAGAAGCAAAATTTTTGTTCTGAAAGACATTGTTACCATTAGGTTGAGGGTTACCAGTGCTACCATTGAAACCAGGAGGTGAATTAAGGGGAAACGTGCTAACAAAATTTATGCCATATTCCTGGTAAGATTCTCAGTAAGTGTAGCTACGTCTTGCCTGTTTGCTCGAATTAAAGCAGCAATGTCGTTCTTATGAGATTCGAGCACCTTATTGATGGTTGCAGCGTTCGAAGCTTGTATCTTAGTAAACAAGGTATCCATTGAAGCTTGTTTTCTTGCGTCATCAGCTTCTTGAGTCTCAGTAATAACCTTCAGGAAATCATTGACTGTTGTGTCGAGGTCGGTAACCACAGTTGTAAGTTTATTGACCTCTTCTGTGATAGTCATGGTAAACAGCGGATGAAAAAATTTTTTCTTGAATTTTGAGTAAAAAATCAACCTGCTCTGATCCAGATATTAGGGTTCTAGACTAAAATTGCAGAAGATCAACTTGAAGAACAAAGTAAACTTAAGAAAACAAGCCTTGAAAAGAAAACTAAAGAAAGAAAAATAAATAACTTAAGTTTTGTATATTGATTGATAGATGTCTACGTTAAACATAGCTAAGTATTTATATAACTAGCTTAACTTCTTAACCAAGGTAGCTGTAATTAAGGCAACTGATTGTCTAAGGAAAGTAAATAACTAAACAAGGGAATACTGAATAAGGAAATAAGAGAATGTAATGTTGGTGCTGCAACAAAACCATTCATGGCGGAAACCTTATTCTCCAGTCAACAAGTCAAGCTAGCGAATCCCAACCATCACTCAATCCCTACGATCAGTCAACCACAATATGCCCACGGCTGGAAAAAACCTCCTCACAATGCAACAGAAGAAGAAAACTATTGTGAAAATTGATGAAAATTGGCAAAACCCAAAGAAGAAGAAAACTAGGAAAAAAAGAGATAAGACAGTGGAGGCTACAGATGTTTTGAATCCTTATGGTATTATTGACTCAGAACTTCCTTTTGCAAACTTATGTGATGAAGACAGTGAGATGGAAAAGAGCAGTGAGCATGATAAGAATGATGCTCAGGTTAAACCCCTTACAGTTATTGATAAAATTTCTAGCTTGTTAGGAAACACTAGCGGAAAAGAGACAAGCATCTTTTGCTCGCTAAATGATAAGTATCAGAAATCTTGGAAGGATAGGGAGCTTGGAAAGCTAGGATGGAAGGATGAACCAAACATTGACAAGCTAGGCAGAGGTCAAAGAAAATCGGCAAAGAAGAAATAATTAGATGCTTGCTAGCCAGTGGGTGATGTTCAGCTTGGTTGGCTGTTGTTTTGGTCTGTAATCGACCTTGTCTTTGGCTCTTTAGAGCTTTGTTTCCTTTGTAGCTCTTGTTTGTGTTTTTTTTTTCGGTGCTTCTCTTTTTTCATCTCTTTTTTTTTTCTTTTATTTTCTTTTTTCTCTGTATTGGATCCTTTCTTTCTAATACAATTAACCTTTCTCCTCAAAAAAAAAAAATACAGTCTGATGATTGTTGTTAGAAATCTGATTCAAAGCAAATAGATAGGCATTAATTCTCCTTGCAATATTTAAGATTAAAAACGACCACCAAAGTAAAAGCTACTATCACCCGATAGTATCTTGGATCTTTTAATTCCCCACCTTGCCGTTATTAATCACCACGTTTCCGTTGGCACTATTGAGGCCGGTATCAGTTCCAGCGTTAGGGATAAGGATTCCCCAAGTCCCCCCTACAACTTTGCCACTCGGGACACCACGAGTACCCAGGACAGGGAGTCCCTCCGTGATTCTGGGTCCAAAATTAACTTCACCCAAAAATAATAAAAATCAGGAGACAAAATAAATAAATATATATGATTTATTACATAATTATGAACCAAGAAAAAAGGATCAACATACTTAATTACCATTGGAAGATATCATTATCATGAGGATATGACGAAGCACCATAGAGAAAATCTTGGTGATGGAAAAACTTTTTGCCATTTTTGATTCTCTGAAACAAACTTTGACAAAAGAACACTCTCCCCCTGTTAATGAGACGATGGGATTTCTATGCAACAACAATACTTGTATTTATAGCATACAGCAAGTAGCCCAACAGCAGGTTATCTGTACCCATATTTCCATCACGTATACCAGCTACCAATTTACATTCCAAAAATGTACCCACCTTAATAATAACTGTTGGTAAGCCTGGCACGTTCATTTGTATATTTCATGTTGTTGCATCGTGGTTGAAACTCGTTCATTTCTATATTTAAAGTCTGAAACCACTAACCCGAGTTCGAAACCCGCCGACCAAAAAAGAAAAATAAAAATTACTAGCTAACCTGTTCTTATGCGCTCTCGTCTTCTAAAGATTGAAAAACCTTTGTTCAGTCTAATGGATACTAGCTAACCTGTCCACTGCTCTTTAAGAAGCCTTTGAATGTAAGCCGGCATTCCCCTTCACCCAAAAGGGATTCTGGTGCAAAATTCATCATGGCTGCAGTAAGTTCTTCGAACTTAGACTTAGTGATGAGTGACGACAGTATGACCTTCCGAATCACTACTTCCACCAAATCTAAAAAATTGAGATAATCTACGCAGACATCAATAAGAAAATTCAAGTTGTGTCAAAATTCCAAATCTCTTGCAAGAAAATAGATATCATCGACACCATGTAAAGACACGGACGCAGAGTATATAGGAAACGGATATGATGAATCACAACTAGTACATTTCTCAAAATCTTATGCAGAAGTACAAATTGAGTTATCTAGTTTCTGCTTACCCTGAATCATTTTTTGCCATATTTTTTTGATGGATTTTCCCCCATATTCTTCTGGAGATTGATATCAGTTAAAGAGAAAGATGACAAAAGGAATGCCCTTGCTTGTTTCCTGATTCTGTCAAAGGACTTACCATACATTACCAACAACTTTAGTGCATAATTTTTTTTAATTTCCAAATGGCTTCTTTTATCTAGTTGAAGATTCCCATTTTCAGCAACGCATTTAAGCCTTGAAAGACCATCGAACACGCTGTAATTCCAACTTGGGCAAGTCTTTGATAATGATTATTTTTCTTTTGTTATTTTTTTGTTTTGTTATTGTGCTAAATGTTGTAGGTGTGGCTTTCTTTGGTATTTTGATGTATGGGTTTGGCTTTAAGAAGGCTTTGCTTGTACATAGTTGACAGATTGTGATGTAATCATTATCAATGACTATCTTCCGTCACTCAATGTTAAAAATGTATTACGTTTGAGAATTTAGGAACCAATATATGTTAGTTTGGTCAAATGGATTTTTGATTTTTCAATTGACTTTTGCATTTCTTTTATGTGTAGGTTGTCTCCACCCACCCTAGCTGAAATTCTGTGGGAACAGCTAAAGACCAGACATATATCTTCTACGGGGAGTACATCTAGATCGTTCAACAACCTTCCAGTTTGCAATACATGGAAGATCTTCTTGCACTCCTAGATGGTCCGTACACGGTACAACTGGTGCTGTCCCAAGACCTTTCTCCCGTTGATTCTTGCCTGTAGCGGCCCAAAATGCTAAAACCGCTGCTATTATGCTTCAAAGTTTGACACAAGTGAAACCTACTGTCAAACCCACTTCTTTAAACTTTTCCACCCACAAACCCAGCGTCAAAAAATCTCACGCGCGCACCCATTTTAGGTAAAAAAATTATTTATAGACCCATAATTGTTAAAACCTCCGCTTTCCGTCTTTTTGATTTTATTCAGATTTTTTTCAGATTTTTTTTCTGATCTCGGTGCGGAGAAACAGAAGTTACAATACAACCGAACTAGTTATGGTAACAAATTGATTTAGGGTTCTATATATTACATGTTGTCCAAGAAAAACTCAAGATCTGTTTATATAAAGAGTGATTTTTGTGCTATTTTTAACTATTCTGGATCGTTAGAGAAGCAGGCATGTTTTCTCTTTAACTATTCTCCCTTTTTTATGATTTTTGTTTCATCCATATTGATTGATGTCATCAATTTTACATCAATACTATATTTCTGGTTCAATTTTTATATTTTTAGGTTTTTGTTGATTTTCTTCTTTTTCTTATTTCTATGAATTTTAGTTACTGGAAGGCGTTGGGTGGGGGCAAGTGATTTTGTTGGTAATTCAATTCTAAAGGGTTCAATTCAAGTGGTTCATAAGGGTGATCAATTTGGAAAAGACGAGATCTGTTGATAATCTGAAATTGATGCCTTGCTAGAGTCGCATTCCTTAATATTATTTCTTCCTGTGCTCGTGTTGGTGCTCTCTAAGAAGGGAGAGTGACTATTAAATAAATGGAATCCAGTTTCTTATTGTTAATAAAGAGTGCCCTATTGGATGATGTACATGAAACTTGGAAGCATTTGTGATTCTTATATTTCCAGTAGAATTTATACGATGCTATTACATGGGGTACTATTTGAAGCCAATTTTGTTGTTCAGTGGAATGTGGGCAGGCCAAATGAGGTTACCTTTTTGGTTTTATTAACAGCTTGTTCACATGCAGGTTTGATCCATGATGGCCACAAATTGTTTGAATAATTGAATTCGTGGATTGGTCGTCGCCTTAAATGGAACATTAAGTTTACTAGCATGAAGACATATGCTAGAAGAAGCTAAAAGGTCACTAACTCCAATTGTACCTGACGTCAGTGAATGGGAAGCTCTGCTAAAGTCTTGCACAAACCCACTAGAACTCTAAGATTGGAGAAATGTATCATGGTAATTTGTGATTTATTATTGTTGTATTTGTTTTGTACTTTACGGTGGAGTGTGCAATCACTAATTTTGAAGTTTTGACAATTGAATTCGCAGAATGCTCAAGATAATGAGTATCCGGATGGGGTGGAACCATCATTAGAATTTGTGATGACTTCTACTGACATAACAACCACTAGTTTCAGATGTCGGATGTTGAAATTAAAACTGGGAATCCTAAAACTTCACCGAATCATGAAGGGGTACAAGTCAGATGAGAAAATTGGTGGCGGGATATACGAGTTTTCAGTCACGCTTTTGATTAAATTGCAATTTACTTGGATAAAACTTGAACTCAATTGTAAATAGTGGAATTTTTTTTACATTAGGAAAGTATTTTGTATTCGTATAGTTGAATAATCTGTTATGCATCTATGGAATCGGTTGCATAACCTATTATGCATCTACAAAATTTGTTGCATAACTTGTTATGCAGTCCAGAAAACGGTTGCATAGCACGTTATGCATCAACTTTTTCGTCACTATTGAAACCAACAAAAATAAAGACTGCATAACTTGTCATGCACCTACAATAATATCTGCAGTCCTGAAGATTGATGCATAACCTGTTATCCATCCGAAAATATGGCTGCATAATGCATTATGCATCGAGAAATTTGTTGCACAATTTTTTATGCATCGAGAAAATTGATGCATAACATGTTATGCATCCGAAAATATGTTTGCATAATGCATTATGCATCAATTTTTTTTATGTACGCACTAGAATCAACCAAAACAATGGCTGCATAATTTGTTATGCAGTCGAGAAAATGGTTGCATAATTCGTTATGCGTCTGCAGAATGTGTTATGCATTTTTTTTGGTGGCTGCTTCGAAATTTTTCCTTAAATGATGATCACCTCCAATTTTTTCATGAAAAACAAAAATTTGATATTGTTGTTTGTACTCGTTGCGTAGCTCTCTTAAAAATATTTCCAACGATATAAAATTTGTAAAATTCTAAGGCGCGGATTTTTAGATATGTTATATCCAAGTTGCGTTGCCAATTATACCCCTGATGCACAACTCGTCATGCGGATGCATACTCCGTCATGCAGACATTTTTAATAATTTCATATAATTATGGGTGTCACAGAAATAATTACGGGTGTCACGGTACCTAAAATTAATTGTGGGCCTGACAATGAGAATATTATTTTTTTTGGGCCTGCGCCTAATTTTCCCTTGACACAAAACGCTATCAATTGGCCCAGGCCCACTCCGATGATGATATAATGCTTCTATTCTATATTTCTATGCTACTAATTTCCATAGAAGGATGATGATGAGCGTTTTCAAGTTAGCAGCCAAATGACGCTGAATTCTCACTTGACACTCAGATGGGCAGGATTGTGTTACATTCCTCTGACACTAAGATGATTCATTACAGTTTCTTGCTTATACATACGCATAATTTTCGAGACACATAAGAATGCGACCAGCTCTGTAACTACAAGTGCATCATCTAGAAACAATGCAAGTAGTCTAAATGCGCTTGATTCATGTTGTTTGCGATCAATCCGTGGTGACCATCTGTGCTCATTCCTTCTGAATGACTGATACAAGGAAGAAACTGAGGAAATGTTCAGGAACAGGCCCACCCTCCTTGGCCCATGGGCAACTTGCTCAATTAAAAATTCTTGTAAACTGACTCTGGTGATCACAAGAACAACACCTGACAAGACATATTGCAGAATCAACCACCAAGACACCCATAGGAACTGTTGCTGTAATCACTGTCAGTGCAGCAAAAAATATACCACCGCCAATTCTCTGAAGTATAGTTATACCGTTAGATTTTCCAGTAAAAGCTTGAGCAATTGTAACAAAGATACAGTCTTCATTACCAAAAATAGATTGATGGATATGCTGTCAAAACTGAAGCCGCAGATATCTGAAAGTCTGGTCCTATCAACCTGTCCATAGTGATTCCTTATTTAGCTAAGAAGGTATCAACTTGAGTGTGCACTATTAAACATATAATCCATACTGGAACCAACTGCAGTACGGCCTTTATATCCTCCATCTTACTAATAATAGACGCTTTCCCAGCTTTCCTTGATCCTGGTGTGGTATTAGTAGTTGGCTCCACTTGGATGGGGATTGCCGATGATGATGAGGAGGTGCTTCTCCTATTCTTGACCATGTCAGCTAAACCATCGGTGAACCCTTTCAATAGGTTCACTTTATCTGCGTCTTTTATATGAGTGTAGTGATAAGATTTTGTCCAGACACGATAACAATTAGTGTTATTACCACTGGATATAGTTCAATATCAAGTGAGAATTGCATGATCCACCAGATAGTCCAAACAGCCACCAATTGAAGAATGAACTTTTAGACTTTGATTCATCAGGATTTAGTTCGTCACACCAAATGACTCCATTTGGCTAACTTATCAGCTTCAGCATTGAAATCCCTATGTACATAATTAATATCTACACTAGGATCAGTATCCAAAACAGCATAATGTTTTCAAGTTCAACCCAATTGCATATATATTTGTGAATCAAGTCGTCCCTAGCCGCATGCTCATAAGTTTGACATGTTAACCTCTGCCAATGTTAAGACTCCTCCAACAGTTACACACTATGGTCCACAAAATCCCTTTGGAATAGATAGTGCACCGCTGCTAATGTTAAGACTCCTCTAACGATTAGAGATTAAAGTTCTCTATACACTACTAGCACTAGAGTTGCATATATCACTACAAAATAAGTAGCTTATAGGGACAGACTATTTTCTCAAAACCGTCCCTAAAGAGGGTTATTTGGGACGTTCATGGAGTACTCGTCCCTTATTAGTGATCAAATTTTTAAATTAAGGCAATAATATGACCGTCCTTAAAAGAAATGACGACCAAATAGTATTAGTGACGGTGGAACAGGGGACGGTCAGAAAAACGTTACTAATATCTTCTTGGGACGGATTTGGGCCTCTTGGGACGCTTTTTAGCCGTCCCAAGAAACCTTTTGTTTTGTAGTGATATAAGATACGTAATTGCACACTTAGATAGCTAGCAAACATCACATGGTTATAAAAACGGGAAAAGATAATCAGCGAACCAGTTTTATCGAAAGATTACCTTGTAAAATATGATTAAAATAACATGGTTTGGAGTTTCGAAATCCTCGCTAATCGATAAAACTATTTTCTACTAGCGTTCAAAGAGTAAAGAAAGGTTTGGCACTAACCAAATTCAAACGCAAACCACTGCAAGGTGGCGAGCTTTGGGAGGTAGACAAGTTAAAGTGCTGTTGCTTGCCAACTTCAATTTGCTTGGTGTAGGACGTCAAAGATGCTAACGGTGGTTTCAAGATTCCTAGCTGCTGATGGTGTAACAAGGTCGACTGCTGATCGCTTGAAAGGGCAGCGATACGGAGAACTGGTTGCTTACCGAGCGAATACAAAAAAACTGGTTGCAGCAATTTCCAGCTGTAGTGTGAGCTACTTTTTATAGCCTTCAGACCTCCGGTACGAATCCGATAGAGACCCAAGTATGCACAGACTCTAATCATGCAACAATCTACAGCCATTTATTAAATAATCAATGGCAAATACCAAACTCCACACTGTTTTCACGGCAATGCATTTCCGGCTTGAGAATGATACCAAATCCACAACCAATCTGAACCCATCTAGTACCCCATCTCCCATGTTCGTCTCAGCTCTAAATTGGTTCCTATCGCATCATAAATTAAAGCAACAGCACACACATCTTTAGCTGAATTTTTGCTCAAAAAACCATAACTCTACTAATCTCTAATATCATTTCCGAAAAACAAATAAATTAAAAAAATACAACTCAACCCAACTCTTACTTTACTGCCCCTGTATGTGTCCAACACTCCAACTGTCACTTATCTTCACCATGCCTCTCCTGTGTGGGTCCCTCCAGAAATTAGACACGTGGTGATAGGAAAGAAAACCCACGATCCTTCGGAGTTCCAACATTATTCAATGAAATGGAAAACGGCTAGAAAATTGAAAAACATTCAGGTGATCCACTCGTCGGATGAGATCTATGCAATAATCTAAAATCGTGAACGTGACGTTAACAGTATAGTCAATTTCGGACATCTATCCCGGCGGAATTTTCGTTTTCGGATCTCCAGAAAATGAAACCCAAGATTTCGCTGAGACGAAAAGGTACCGAAAAACTCGGGTTGACTCGGCTGAGATAAGCCGATCAAACTGATCCTAAGAGCAAGGAGCTTGGTAAACTGATCCTAAGAGCTATTTTGGTAAACTGATCCTAAGAGCAAGGAGCTTGGTGAATGGTGATGTGTTTGAGCCCGAGATGAGAATCTATTGAACGGGTTTTTGCTACCATTGAACCGAACTTGGTTTGCTGCAGGGCCGGGCCTGATAAGCAAGCAGGCAAAGCTCCAACAAAAGTCCAGGGACAACAAAAAGCCTTATAGCAATGGGGAGGTTTCATTAAAAGAAAATAACTATGGACAGAATTATGAGTTACACAAATTCGAAGAGTTTAAAAGAAATTAATTAAACACTTACCTTTTATTGATGATGCCCTATTGAGTGTTGCTATAAAAGGTATTGATGCTGTTTATTTTTTTGCCCTAATTGTGTTGCTTTAATTTATGTTTTTATTATGAATTAACCTGTTGATTGCTGATGGGTTTCTCAATTGCTAGTAAATATGATGCTGTGAATTTTTATCGGTTATTAAATTCTGTTAGCAAAGCACTACAAGCAAAAGACATGCATATGGGTGATGTTATAGAACACATCAAAATGCTTGTTGCATATTTTAAAGATTACAGAAACAATGTGTTCCAAAAAGCACTACTTGAAGCTAAAAAATTGCAGCTGACATGGGCATTAGTCCTAAATTTCAGGAACGACGTGTTAGAAAGCGAAAGAGACATTTCGATGAGGATCCTAGCGAGGAGACGGTTTCATTACCAGGTGATGAATACTTTCTATACATTGTAGATTGTTCTTTACGTTCATTGCATATTA
This sequence comes from Papaver somniferum, assembly GCF_003573695.1. Classification (NCBI taxonomy): domain Eukaryota; kingdom Viridiplantae; phylum Streptophyta; class Magnoliopsida; order Ranunculales; family Papaveraceae; genus Papaver; species Papaver somniferum. Next base: position 256,504,735 of record NC_039364.1, read on the forward strand.
GATTTGAGCAATTTACTTTCTATATATCTATTGAAATAGCCATAGCCGAAAAAATAGATTATAAGTTGATTATTAGAGAGTTTGCGTCTAAGGATACTGTTGATTGGAGAAGAAATATCTTAATTGATTCTAGTTCCATATATGTATCGATACTGGTTAATACATATGGTAAGAATATATCACAACTATCTTTAGCATTTATTCCTAAAGATACTTTGATTGCAACTCTTATATAAGGATCTCTGTAACCTTCATTGATATTGTAATAAGAACGAATCCCTTTCTTCTTCCGTGGATGGAGGCTGTATCCGAACCACGTAAATCTCTTGTTTCATATTTATTCTTCAAGTTTGCCTCATGGCATCAGCGCAGGTTTGAAGATCCACTATACAAACATCGATAGTTTGTAAGTTCTTCTTTTTCCTCCTCCTTTGTTCTTTGTTTTATCTGCATACTGCATGATGGCGGAGTCAGATAACAGTACTAGTTTAAAGTTAACTTTGGTTCTATTGAATGGCGTTAATTACGTCAGTTGGTCTAGGGCTGCTACGCTAGCTCTTGGTGGAAAAAGAAAATCTGGGTTTATTAATGGGAACAGTGTTTGTCCTGATCTAAAGATCCTAAGTATGAGGATTGGATTGGTCATGATCAACTTGTCATAACATGGATTTTGCAATCAATGGAGCCGCATATTTCTGATATTTTTTCTTTTTCGGAATCTGCAAAGGATTTGTGGGATTCAGTTGCTAATCTTTTTAGTTGTCAAAACAATGTTGCACGTGTGTTTGAACTAAAGCGTGAAATTGCCGAAGCTGAAAAAGGTGATAAAAGCTTCACTGAACATTATGGTTTTTTGAAGAAAAAGTGGGATGAACTGAATTTATATCGACCACATACCATAGATGCAAAAACCTTACTGAAGAGAGTTGAAGAAGATAAAATATTTGATGTGTTTAGCAGTCTTAAACCTGAATATGAAGCTCTACGGAGTAATATTCTCATGGGTGCCGAACTGCCAACCTTGTCTAGTGTGTGTGAAACCGTGCAACGAGAAGAGACTCGCAAGAAGGCCATGAACCCGATACACAAAGGGGTTTCAGATGCAGCTGAATCTAGTGCCCTTTTAACTGAAAAAGACGAGAGAAAGAAGTCGTTTGGAACAGAGAAAGGAAAAACCTTTCGTGGTAAAGGCAAGAGAGAAACCTATCATTGTGATCACTGTAACAAAAATGGACATACCAGGGATCGGTGTTGGGACATACATCCACATCTTAAGCCTAGTTTTGAAAAGAATAAAATTGATCGTGCTGCCATAGCTGACAATACTTCATTTACTATGAATGAATTGAAGGAATTCTTTCAACAGTTGAGTAAATCTGATCAAAAGTCTGCTCATGCTTCAGGTAATTTACTCGCCTTATTAAGCTCGTCTAATTTCAAATATAATACTTGGATAGTTGACTCCGGAGCCATAGATCATATGGAAGATAATCCCTCATCAGTTTATGATTTTGTACGTAGCTCTGGTAAACATGGAGTGCCAGTTGCTAACGGAAAAATTGCTCCTGTATTAGGAAGTGGAAAAATCAATTTTTTTCTCAGTTTTCCATCTTCTGAAGCACTTGTTATTCCATCATTCCCTACCCAGTTGTTATCCGTCGGAAAAATCACAAATTCCATGAATTGTGACGTAATTTTTCCTCCTACTTCCGTCATCTTTCAGGATCGAAAGACGAAGAAGATGATTGGTGAAGGGATTTATTCACATGGGCTATATCTGTTGACGTCTATTAACAAGGCGTATTTTGCTAAAAGATCTAAGCAAAGCTGCATTTTTCATAGAAGGCTTGGGCACCCTTCCAATAATATTTTGTCTAGAATTTTTCCTTCAATTTCTATTGAGTCGGGAGTTTGTGATGTTTGTCAGTTCTCTAAACAATCTCGTTTGCCATTTCCTAATTCTATGTCGCGATCAACTATGGCTCTTGAATTAATTCATTCAGATTTATGGGGTCCTGCTCCAATTGATTCTTATGACGGATTCAAATATTTTGTGATATTTTTTAATGATTGGTCTCGTGCTACATGGATATATCTACTTAAATCTAAAACTGATGTATCTGCTGTTTTCGAAGAATTTCATCTAATGGTAACAAACCAGTTTGATGCTAAAATCAAATGTTTTAGATCAGATAATGGGACTGAATTTGTCAAAGGATCTTTACCAAGTTATCTCCGCAGGCACGGCATTATTCACCAAACTAGTTGTGTTGGTACGTCGCAACAAAATGGTGTTTCCGAAAGGAAACTTCGGCATATATTAGAAACAACTCGTGCTCTTATGCTTCAAATGGATGTTCCTAAGAAGTATTGGTCTCATGGGTCCTTGACAGCCACATACTTGATTAATCGACTCCCTAGTCGGGTTATTGATTTTAAGTCTCCCTTGGAAGTTTTGAAGAACAACAAACCTAACATTTCTCATTTTCGTGTATTCGGGTGTGTATGTTATGTGCATTTACAGGCTAAACACCGTGACAAACTCGATGCGCGATCTACAAAGTGTGTATTTTTTGGATACTCTTCGACAAAAAAGGGTTATATATGCTACAATACAGCTTCTCGGAAAATATTTGTGTCTCGTGATGTTATATTTGATGAAAATGCATCGTATTTTAGAAACCAAACTGGAAGTAGGTTTCAGAGGGAGAACTTGGATGATTTGGTACCACTTCCAGTTATTAATGATAATTTATCCAAGTTGAGTTACCAGCTCCAGCAAGTGAAGTTACGCATGATATGGAACCACGTGAAGTTCCTGTCCAATCTGAAACTACAGTTCCTGAAGAGGTTTCCACCTCAACAGTTGAAAATGCTTCCGCGCCAATAATGAGAAAATCAAATAGGGAGAATAAAGCACCGGAAAAGCTGAAATATTTATACACTTATCATTCTGTTGCTTATCCAATGCAGGCTTATTTAACCTATGATAATTTAGGAGCTTCACATGCTGGTTTCTTAAGTGCTATATCAAGTACCCAAGAACCAAAAAGTTTTACAGAGGCGAGATCGAATCCAGTATGGAATACATCGATGAAAGATGAGTCGCAAGTTTTGGAAGAGAATGAGACATGGATTATTGTTAAATTACCACCGGGAAAGAAGACAGTCGGGTGCCGTTGGGTGTACAAAATTAAGTACAATAGTGATGGAACAATAGAGAGATATGAGGCAAGGTTAGTTGCTAGAGGATTCACCCAAACGTATGGAGAAGATTATACTGAAACCTTTGCACCAATAGCAAAAATTAATACTTTTCGTGTTCTTGTGTCTCTTGCAGCAAATAAAGGTTGGAAGTTATATCAGATGGACGTCAAAAACGCTTTCTTGCATGGGGATCTCGAAGAAGAGGTGTATATGAGTATTTTGACAGTCTATGACCAACATCTCTACCTTGATATGAGTAGTCTTGCAATTATTCTTTCAGAATCCATAACTTCTCAAAGCTTCTTACGGATAATATATTTTTAAGTACAACATGTTCCATGGTCTGTCTAGTCTATGACCAACATCTCTACCTTCTGGATCCATTAATCTATAAGCTCATGTTCCAACTATCTCCTTAATAATGTAAGGTCCATCCCATTTTTTTCGCTATTTTTCCACCATTTTCTCGCTGATATATTGGTGTCTCTCGCAAAACTAAATCTCCTGGTTGAAATTCGCATATTTTGACACGTTTATTATATTCTCGGGCTAATCTTCGCTGATAATTCTCCATATGTTGTAAATCTTTTTCTCTTCTTTCTTCTAATTCATCAAGTTGTATTATAAGCCCATACTGCATTATGTACATGTTCGCACCATGCCCTGTGATGTCCTTCCAATTTCTTCTTTAATATATCTGCAATTGTTTTGTTTGTTGCTTCTACCTTCTCATTAGCTTGTGGATACAAAGGAGTAGACTTTCCACATTTTATCTTGAATGCATTAAGTAGCATTTCTATATTCTTTCCTTCAAATTGTTTCCCATTATCAGATACCAACTGCGCAGGAATTCCGAATCTGCAAATGATATTTTCGAATATGAATGTAAAGATATCTTTGTCGCGAATATGTTATACTGCATTCACTTCTGTCCATTTTGTGAAATAATCTGTTGCGACTATTAAATATCTTCTTTGTCCAGAACCTGGTAAAAACGGTCCCACAATATCTAAGCCCCACTTTCCAAAAGGCCACACACTGGTTGAAGATGATAGTGGTGCTCCAGGTGCATGTATTTTCTTTCCATGCCGCTGACAATCTTCGCAACGTATTGATATTTGTTTTGCATCTTCGTGCATGTATGGCCAGTAATAACCTTGCATCTATGTGCCAAAGATCATCCCCCGCTATGATTGCCAGCATCCCCACTATGTAACATTTTTAGTACTTTTTCTCCTTCCTCTCGTGTCAAACATCTGAGTGATGGTCCATTAAAGGATTTTCGGTATAGCAACCCATCTCTTAATTCATAATTCGTTGCACGGATTTTTAACTTGTGTGTTTCCAATCTATTTCTTGGTGTTTCTCCTTTCGCCAAATATGCATGAAGTTTCATTCTCCAGTCTGCCATATTGTTCGTTTGTTCTTCTTCTTCATTGTCTATTATCATCACATCCACTTCTTCTTCTTCTTCTTCTTTATTGATTTATAGTGACAGAAGTGTTTGTATTTTTATGCATCTCGCAGTTGGATCTGTCATCATGCTTGAGATGAAAGCAAAAGCGTCTGCGAGTCTGTTATCCTTTCTTGAAATGTGCCTCCATTTTATTTTTGGGATTTTCGCTGACAATTCTTCAACCAGCTTCTTGTATTTCTTCAAGGATGGTTCATTTGTAGTGTACTCTCCCTTTATTTGTTGAATAATTAGCTGCGAATAACTAGTGATCCTGACATTTTCTAGTTTCATTTCTATTGCGAATTTGAAGGCATGTATCACAACTTCATATTCTGTTTAATTATTAGTGGATGCAACTCCCAATCTGAATGAAAAAACCATCTTTATTCCTTCCGGAAAAATTAAAACAATTCCAACTCCATTTCCTTCTCCATTTGATGATCCATCTACCAATATCTCCCATCTATTTGGTTATGTTAATAAATCTTTTGTATCTCCGTGTTCTTCTTCTACATCCATCATTTGTTCTACTGCTTCATCTTCTTCTAAAGGAAATTCTGCCAAGAAATCTGCAACAACTTGTGATTTTGGTGAAGACAAAATTTCATATTTAATATCAAAGTGGCCTAGTTGTGCATTTCATCTCTCCACTCATCCTGATCTTTTAGAATTCTTCATCACTGATTCAATTGGTACTTTTGTTAATACCTCTATCTTGTGCGCTTGACAATATATGCGGAGCTTAAATGATGCATAAACTAATGCTAAGATTAACTTCTCAATCTTTGAGTAATTCTTCTCGGCAGTATTAAAAGTTTTGCTAATGTAATAAATGGGTTTCTCCACTCCTGCGTCTATTCGCAATAACACAACACTTAATGCATGCGACGTCGTCGCAAGATAGATCACTAATTCTTCTCCCGATTATGCTTTTTGTAAAATAGTTGTATTCATAAGATGTTCTTTGATCCCTTGAAAAGCTTTTTCACATTCATCAGTCCATTTAAATTTCACACCCTTCTTGAGTATATCGAAAAAATATTTGCATTTGTCTAATGATCGCGAAATGAATCTCCCCAGTGAAGCTAAAAGCCCATTCAACTTCTGTACATCTTTTATTGTTGCTGGTGTTGGCATGTCACGAACTGCTTGCACTTTTTCTGGATCAACCTGTATTCCTTCCTTTGATACAATGTATCCTAAAAATTTTCCCGATGCAACTCCAATAGTACACTTCTCAGGATTCAATTTAATGTTATACTTCCGCATTTGTTCAAAAATCTCCCTCAGGTCTTGTACATGGTCTTTAGCTTCTTTACAATTTACTAACCTGTCATCCACGTATACTTCTAATGTTTTATGTATCCATTTTGCGAACACCTTCTCTACCATTCTTTGGTATGTCGCTCCCACTTTTCGCAAACCAAATGACATTTTCGTGTAACAATATAAACCTCTAGGGGCAAAGAAAGGAGTATGTTCTTGATCTTCTTCCGCTAGAGGGATTTGGTTATACCATTTGTACTCATCTAAAGACGATACTCTATCGTTTCCCGCTGCGGATTCCACCATTTGAGGAATATCTGGTAACGGAAAACTATCTTTGGGGAAAGCTTTGTTTAAATCAGGGAAATCTATGCAAATCCTGATTCCTTTGTTTTTCTTTGGGACAATGACCATATTCACTATCCATTCTGGGTATTTAACTTCTCTTATGATTCCCGCATCAAGCATTTTCTGTAGTTCTTATTCTATTTGGGAATGGTAAGTTTTTGCAATTTTTTCTTATTCTCTGTTTAAATGGTCTCACATTTTTGTTAATCTCCAACTTGTGGCATGCAATTGATGGATCTATTCCCGGTATCTCATCCATGCTTCCTGCGAAAACATCTTTATATTCCCGCAACAAGTTAACAGTTCTTTCTTCTTCTTCCACATCCATTTTGGTTTCAATTCTCAATATTAGAGGTTCTTCTATAGTCCCAACGTTTATTTATTTTGTTGGTTCTGCGGCAGTGTAACTGGGTTTAGGTTCTCCCATTGGTGTTGGTTCTTTTATTGTTTTCATAGGTCCTTCTCCTTCTTCTGAAATTTCGCTGGGTATTCCTTTGCCTTCTTTTTCCCTTATCATATATACTCTAAATTCTTCTTCTTTCTTTGCTTCCTTTGCCAACTTTCTGCGAAATTATTTCTATTTTGCTTGTCCTTCATAATGCTTTACTTCAATTTGATGACATAATTTCGCATTATCAACATCTCCTCTGATTTCACCTATTCCATTTGGTGTGGGGAATTTAATACAATGGTGCAATGTTGATACTACAGGTTTTATCGCATGTATCCATGATCTTCCTAATAACATATTATATGGCGATTCCATATCCACCACGCACAGTGTTACATGTGTTTCGATCTCTCCAAGTGGAATTCGTACCACTATCTCTCCTTTAGGTTTTGTTGTGGATTTCCCAAAGCCGTGAACAAAATATGTTGAATTGGACATTTCTTCATCTTTAAATCCCATTCCCCGGAATGTGTGATAAAATATTATATCCACTGAACTTCCTGTATCGATTAAAGTTCTGTTCAATATCCATTCTTCCGTGGATTTTGTTGTTGTCTCCTTCTCTTTTCGCGTAATAGGCACTGTGATAACCAATGGAGATGTGTGGTTCAAATTTTATTTTGGTATTTATGCCTCCATGAATGTAATTTTTTGCTTTTACCAATCTTTCAAGGGTGATGTCTTTTCTACCGCCATAACCTTCCTTCCTTCAAAATTTCGTTTATGTATTGTTCCTTTGATGTTTTCATGGAAATCATTAACCATCGTTTTTTTTATCATATTGCACTCCAATCTTTTGTCATCTTCATTAACTCTAATCATCTTTCTTTTAACTGGTTCACTGATTTATTTAATCACTTTCTTGATTTGAATATTCTCAACAACAATCTTCAACTTTCAATCTTCAAGGTCCCTGTTTCTAGCGCTATTATGTAGTTGCAGGAAATCCTACACTACACCCCTCATATGATTTCATTATTAATCAACTCATTTTTAGGTTTACACTCTTAATTTTATTGATCAATCTTTGAATGTTCTTACAAGAAAAGATAAAGAAATCAAGAATGACCTCTGCTCTAGACTTTCTCTCTCCTATTTACTTGTTTCTTACTCAAAAAAGATCTCTCCCCTTCTTTACAACTTGAACGACTATTTATAGGGAAATACATAGTGGATGATAGCTAATCTGTCCTTTATTTTCGGGTATGGTCTGCGACATTCTCGCAACCTTACAAATGTTAATTTCGCAAGCTCTCTAATTTTCGCAGGACTATCACATCTTTCTCGTGATCCTAGCTGACGTCGTTTATCGTATCATTTCTGAAATTGTTCTGCGACGCTGTTGTGTTGTGTTGTTGATAATTTCGCTGAGATATTATCATTGCGAGATTCTAATCCTACAAGGTTCAAGCTTGTGAGCAGTGTAAGGTCTCAGCCAAGGGAAGCATAAGCAGCCAAAAGTTCTGAGATATGTATAATCAGGTTGTCTGTGATATAGCGTCTCAAATGGAGATTTAAACTGAATAGACCTTGTTGGAAGTCTATTAATGGTATAGTTATCAGTAGTGAATGCTTCTACCCAAAAAGAAGAAGAAATACCAGATTGAAGTAAAAAGGTCATACCAACATCAACAAGACGTCTATGCTTGGATTCATCAACACTATTCTATTCAGGTGTGCGTGGAAAATAATTTTCATGAAGAATACCTGAAGCAGTAAGAAAAGAAGGAAGTTCCAGGTTGACAAATTCACCTCCACCATCAGTTCTAATAACCACAATTTTAGTCTGCAATTCATTAAATTTCAGGATATTGAATTAGCGAATAACATGAAGCATTAAATTTTTCCATATGATGAAGTTTCCATCCTTTAACTTCAGATGAACAAATCATGTTAACTGGTTTAGAGGAACTTTGGTGATTGAGTTTGAAGTTGGATTTTCCTTAGATGATGAAGTTTCCGAAAAATCTTGAATCATTAATAGAGAAAGAAGAAGAAACTTGATCAAGAAAGTAGATCTAAAAGGTAAATCAAAATAAACCGATGAAGAATCAATTAATCTGTTGAAGGTTGAAGAGAGGCAACGGAAAATAGGATCAAACCCTGAGAGTGTATCAGTTTCTCAGTTGATACAATAGTAGAACTGGAGGAATTTCATTAATGGTGGAAATGATATTACAGTAATCTTGAAAAGAAAGAATAATTGTTCTTACAACAATAAAGAAACTAACTCAGATATTTATACAGGACCAATCAACGAAGACAAAATAAGAGCCAATGAGAAAATAAGAGCCAATAGAAGGATGACAACACATAAAAAAGACAGCTCACATAACTGCTCACATGACTGTAAAAAGAGTGTAAATGTGATATGTGTTATTAGCCACAGCGTGTTTCCCAAGAATAAAACAACTTGTCGAGGGCTACGGATCCGCTGACCTTGTGGATAACAGGAGGGGTGCAGCTTTTGGGTGTGTGGATCCCGCCAGGTCGTCTCACACGGGACTACTCTCTGTGGGGATCCCACAATACTTGCCACATATTTTTCAACAAAAAATCTTACAGACCGAGATGAAAAAACCAGGTGAAAACCGCCAGACACAAACCCATCTCATGCACGTCTTCTGAGGGTGCGGGCCCACTGTGACGCACAAAAAATAAATTGTTAGAGACGGTTTTTCTCTGGTTTGGTTTTCTTGGTCTGTAGACAAGAATTATTTGTTTAATAAACGGCTATACCGACCAAACACACAATTATAGACAGATAGAACAACTGCTTCCTTTGTGTTTTTTTCCAATAATTGAAAACGTATAAAATCCAGTCATTTCTCCTTGGTGAGACCAAAATTTGGCCGGCTCCACCGCCAAATCATGTCAATCCCTAGCGAGGCCACAAAATGTTTTCTTTCACCCGTGAAAACGAAGGGATTTTCTCGGAATAAATGTAGAATCACTCTTGTTTCTCTGTCTTTGTTTGCACCACTTTCAAGTTAGCACTTCTCATGATCCCAACTACCTAACATCTTAGTCTGTCAGTTTTTTTTTTTTTTTGACAAAGAAAACGACAAATTATATAAAGAGTAAAAGTCACCAGAAGTGACAGATACAAAGAAAAACAAGGAGAGCTAGTAACTAACAATTGGTGCCTCCTAGTTATAAATAAGGGTGCTTAAAGAGTAACCATCAAGCAATTTTGTAGGCGAAGCCCAATTAAAAATGGTACACTTTATAAAAATAATAAGCTGATCAAAAAATTTTCTTCTACCGCCATATAATCTAGCATTTCTTTCTTACCAAATCATCCACCAGACTGCAAAAGAAATATAACCCCAAAACTTCTTCTCCATATCTCTACTTTTCATGTTCGGCCATTCCAAAAGAGAAGCTTTTACACTTTCAGCACAAACTCAATCACAACCAAAAGACGATATGAAGTAGTTCCAGATCTTTGAAGTTTCTGAACAATGAAGAAAAAGATGCATATTCGTCTCTTGCGCCACATTACAAAACAAACAACTATCTGAATCTGCTTTCCCGGCTTTAACAAAATAGTCCAGAGTTGGAGCGCCTTGATAACAAAGTGTCCAAACCAAGAAAAAGACCTTTAAAAGGATATTAGGATTCCATAGTTGTTTATGAGGGAAAGAAAGATATCCCTCCACATCTAAAGAAGTATAGCAATTAGACACATTGAAATCCCGGACGACATAAATTCTACTATCTTCCAAGTCAGAGTTACGTATGATTGAATTAGGTTCACCAATCATTTGAAGAAGAGATATAACTTCACCTAATTCAGTCACATTTACATTCGTATGGAAATCAAAATTCCAAGCAGAATCTATAGAAATACAATCACTCACAGTAGCATATTTTTTTCTAGTGAATTTGAAAAGGGTATGGAATGAGTCTTTCAAAGTATCATTACCTATCCATCTATCCTTCCATGACATAATCTTATTGCCATCATTCAGCTGGAATTTTGTATATTGAATGATATGATTCTTAGAGTTTAAAATGCCTACCCATAAACTATTTTGAATAATATCATTAAGAAAAAAAAGTTAGGATTACCTCTAAACTTCTAAAAACCCAACTTCCTTCTTCTCAACTTCGTATCTCCGTATATGTTCCCACTGTCGCGGTTATTCTGGCCGTGTATATATATTCCCAAAATCTTTTGTGTTTTTATCTTTAAAAATTAAAATCTAACTCTTGTTGTCATTTTATAAGGATATATAAACGGCAATGCTATTCAACGAGCTTTAATGCTCCCTACTCTCCTCCGTGTCCAACATGGAAAGATGATGTGTACAAAAACTGAAACCACGGAAGATGTTTATCTCCAGATCCCACTCTATCTTTAATGATCTCCAGATCCCACTCTATCTTTATCTCATCTTCGCCAAAATAAATGAATTGGTAACTCAATTATCTCAAGGTAGTAACCAATTACTGGTGAAATACTGAAATGAGTGATCCTACTACTGACTTTTTTGATTAACCAACTGATTAGTGATTTCCCCTGATCAGTTTTGCTCTACCAATCTTTAATGAGGTTAAAATAGAACAAGATAAAATTCCATTAAGACTTAATTTATCTTAATGCTCAAGGGAAATTTAATCTCATGATAGGAAGTTTTTTAGTTATTAATAATCGTTAAGATTATATATATAGTAGTATTCTATTTTGGTGGTGGGTGAGAAAAATTAGGGATGTCAGACAGCGTAACGATTTCCAAAACACATGGGCTTAACATGAGCCGGTCACTATCCTATGCGCACTAGTCTAAGCAAGTAGCACTCTGGACCTAAGCAGCAGCTAACCTCAAGACTGTCATGTCATTATTTGCTTCATCTTCTCCTTTTTTTTCTTTACCCACATAAATTACCTAATTTACCGATACTTAGAATTAAATGTTACCATGTTACCCATTCAAATCATTTGAAAATAAATAAATCCTAAGGCATAAACCAAGCTCGCATGCTTCAAAGAAAAAAGAACCAACCAAGTTTGCAAACCGATCACGCAGCTCGAGCATAATTGACTATTGAAACAGCTAATTGAGGAGCGCAATAAATTATTCGGAATGTGTATCTTTTCTCCCAAGAAAAAAATTCTGTAATAAATGATAAAGCTGATCTCTCTCACCATTTGCACTGCTACCACAACAGACATTAGTACTTTCCTTTTTGTTTTATCTCATGAGTCATGATGGCCCCTGCCTGCTTATATCCGATTAGCTAGTGCAAAGTTCTTGTCATGGTTTTCTTTAAAAAATGTTCTTTTTTTATTTGGTGTTTCTTAAAATTTTGTATTTCACAAAAAATACAAAAAGTAGCTCAAAACAAAGCCATAAAAATGAAAATCAAAGTGATTACACTTATCTCTTGACCGCCTCCCAATTACGAAGAATTGAATTAAGTTGGAAACCATCAAAGATATCGGTTCCTACGCACCAATTATAAATGTAGATCTTCATAGAATCGATAATAGAATCCAGATCTTTGTATTTTCCATTGAAGACCCTTGCATTTCTTTCGATCCACATAGTCCACCAAATAGCAAAAGGAATAATATTCCATATTCTTAACTTGACAGCGTTATTGTTGCATTTTTTTCTTTCTCCATTGCCAGATATTACTTCTAACACAATCGTGAAAAACCCACTGCAAATCATAAAATCTTAAGAAATAATGCCATACTGACCTAATGGTTTCACAATGAAGAAATAAATGTTGGTTATCTTTCGCGGCTCTCTTGCATAAAAGGCATCCTTTCACCATAATAACATTCCTTAATGAATCCATTGTTGGAACTGCATTGTAACAAAGTGTCCAGACAAAAAATATAACCTTTTGAGGAATTTTCGGATTCCATATGCATTTATGTAGAAATACTAAAAGTCCATCATCTTCGAGAGACTTGTAGCATTCAGAAACAGAAAAACCCTTATTTCCAGCTTGCCATACTCTTTGGTTTCCACCATTGTCACTGTTTATAGCAGGGATTCAATCCAACAAATTAGCCACCTCTTCTATTTCTTCATCTTTTAGTGCCCTTGAAAACGCAAAATTCCAACTACCATCATTACTGAACATCAACATTTCTTGAACTGTTGCTTCCTTGTGGTTGCTAATAGAGAATAATGCTGGAAACAGTGATTTAGGTGAATGCCCATTTAGCCATCTATCTCACCAGAACAAACATCTATTTCCGCTATCCACTTGGATTGCAGAACTTTGTTCTACAGTATCCTTGCATTTTAAAATCCCAGCCCATAAACTCTTCCGTACGGACTTGCTACAAGAATTTGGATAAAACGATTTTGGATTACCCCCAAATTTGAGATTAATAATTTTCCTCCACAAAGCATTTTCTTAATTTCCATATCTCCAAATCCATTTTGCGTGTAAAGCTTTATTCATCAGCCGTAACTTCTTGATACCAACACCTCCCCTCTCCTTTAGCCAACAAACTCTTTTCCATCCTACCCAACTCTTCTTCTTATTATTAGCAGTTGATCCCCAAAGAAATTGTCTCATTATCCACTCCATTTTCTTCTCAACAGATGCAGGGAGTTGATACAAGGACAAATAATACACGGGATAATAAACTCACTTACCGTTTGAAACTTGAGATCAGTAGGATTATTGGGGGACTAGCTAGCATAATAAGTCGAGACTTTCAACCCATTTATCAATCTAGATTGGAGCACTTTCCATCGTTAACAAGCATGATATACCTGGAAAATGCCAAAATTGGATGATAAACTCATATCTTTGATCATTATTATTTTCACACCGCTACCAATCCCACGTCTTGTCGCAAAATTAAACCAGCCTCTACTGTCCTAGTTGTAGCAAGGTCGGAAACAATTATGTTGTTTGCCCATTTCTACCTTGCACTTGTAGGAGTGGAATATCGCACATACCAGTACCTATGCGAAATGAAGATAATCAGATATAAGCGAGGACTATCGCACACAGCAAAGTCGAGATGACGCATCAAATGATGTCAACAGAGTCACGAGTAAGGTGTGATGATCTATGCGAAGTATAGTATGTGCGAGAATGAGTGAGTGTACATGAGCGATTGCATCGTACAGTGATTCCGAAAATAGTGGATCTCTTAGCTGTCATCCACTATGAGGAATCTTATATAAAGGAAAGAACTTATCACATAGAGGAGAGATCTTTTAGTGAGTGCTAGACAAGAAACTAGGAGAGAGAAAGTTTATTTGGAGAGAAAGTAAAGTCATTGTAATCCTTTGTATCCAATTATAAACCTTGATAATTAATAAAATAGTTCACTATGATTACTTAGGTTATTGTTTAAATACATTGGGGTGTGGTTGTAGGTTTTCCTGCAACTACATTTTTGGCGCCAGAAACAGATCTGGGTGATAAATCCTGTTAGTAAGTGTGCCAAACTTTTCATAAGATAGATCTGAAACTTTTGGGGAAAATACAGCAGAATAATAAAGAATCCATGGAGAAATCAAGAATCGTAACAATACAAGGAAAAGGTAGAGATGTACAGTGTAATTCTATAACTAAAGCATTAATCTCTGATGCGGATTTTCAAGCAGGAATAACAGGTAGAATTCACAAGAGAAATTATGAAGGAAAGAAGGTGGAAACGGTGGAAAAAGAATCTCCATTAAAAGAATGGGAAAAACTGAAGATTACGTTCGCAGCAAAAGAAATTCCAGAAGAACATTTAAAGCGGACAGATCCATTGGTAGTTACAGTCACAGCTGAGCGAGGAGAAAATATCACAATGAAGAAGAAATCAGAAGAATGGGCGGTTGATAGAATGTTGATAGATACAGGGAGCGGAGTTGATGTCTTATTTTATCGCACATTCAAAGCGATGGGATACGAAGATGCATAGATGATACGTCCAACTTACAATGTACATGGATTCAATAAATCAATCACAAAACCAAAAGGAGAAATTTTGATTCGAATATTACTAAGAGAAATAGAGACAAAGATAACACTATGCGTGATTGGTATAGAATCGTCATACAACATGTTATTGGGAAGACCATGGATGCATGTGATAAAAGATGTAGCATCAATACTGCATCAATGCATCAGATTTCCAATCCCAAGTGGTATAGGTGAAATTAAAGGAGACGTTAACAGTGCAAAGATTTGCAATCAGACAGATGTAAGAAATTATGAAGGAAGAGCAAAGAAGCGAAAGGATCGTTGGAGAAAAGCAAAAGAACTAAAAAAGGAGGATGAATTTCGGATATATATGATCAGAGCGAAGGAGGGAAAAGGAATACCAAGCGAAGTGCCAGCAAAGGAAGGTGAACCAAGTAAAGAAATTAAGGAACCAACACCAATGGGAAAACCAAAAGCGAATTTTACTGCAGGAACCAACAAAGGAAATAAATGTTGGATCCGAAGAAGAGCCAAAGATATTAAAAATTGGAACCCAAATGGATAAAGAAGAAGAAAAAAAACAGTAAACATATTGCGAGAGTATAGTGATATCTTCGCATGGAGTATGGAAGAGAGGCCGGGGATAGATCTGTCTGTCGCATGTCATAAATTGGACATTAAGAAGAATGTAAAGCCATTCAAGCAAAGAATAAGGAAGATTAAAACTGGTTATCATCCTCAAATAGAAGCGGAGTTGTAAAAAATGTTGGATACAGGAATTATAAGACAAGAAAAATATCCAGAATGGATAGCAAACATGGTGGTGGTACCGAAAAAGAACAACGAGACCAGGGTCTGCATAGACTTCACCGATTTAAATAAAGCGTGTCCTAAAGACAGTTTTTCTTTACCACATATCCCCCAAATGGTAGAATCGGCATCAGGAAATGATAGATTCTCAATGTTGGATGGGTATAAAGTCTATAATCAAATCCCTTTGGCTGAAGAAGATCAAGAACATACTGCTTTCTTTGCAACAAGAGGTTTATATTGTTATACGAAAATGTCGTTTGGATTGAAGAATGCGGGTGCGACATATCAAAGAATGGTGGAGAAAGTATTTGAAAAGTGGATACATAAAACGTTAGAAGTCTATGTAGATGACATGCTAATTAAGAGTAAAGAGGAGAAGGATCATGTTGATGATTGCGAGAAATATTTGAACAGATGCGAAAATTCAATATCAAAGTGAATCCAGAAAAATGTGTCTTCGGTGTACAATCAGGAAAATTCTTGGGATACATAGTATCCAAGAAAGGAATAAAAGTTGATCCAGAGAAAGTACAAGCAGTTAGAGATATGCCACCCCCTGCAATGGTGAAAGATGTTCAAAAATTAAATGGGTTGATAGCTTTGTTAGGAAGGTTTAACTCGCACTCTTCGGATAAGTGTAAACACTTTTTCAATATATTAAAGAAGGGGGGAAAATTTGAGTGGATGGAAGAATGTGATAAAGCATTGCAGAGCATAAAAAATTACATTGTGAATTTATCCATTATGCAAAAAGCGAAGCCGGGAGAGGAATTGCTACTCTATTTAGAATCAACATCGCATGCATTAAGTGCAGTATTGTTACGTTCGGATGAAGGGGTAGAAAAACCAATATATTATATAAGTAAAACTTATAACTCAGCGGAGAAAAATTATTCAAAAATTGAAAATTTGATTCTCGCACTGGTGTATGCATCATTCAAGCTTCGGATTTACTTTCAAGCTCATAAGATTAAGGTATTAACAAGGGTACTAATTGAACCAGTAATGAAGAATTCCAAAAGATCAGGAAGGGTTGAAAGGTGGCATGCACAATTAGGAATTTATGAAATTGGTTATGAGATTTTATCTTCGCCAAAGTCTCAAGTTATCGCAGAGTTCCTCGCAAAATTTCCGTTAGAAGAAGATGAATATGTAGAAGAAATTATCGATGTCGATGAAGAACACGGGAATCCTAAAGACTTATTAACTGATCGGAATTCAAATAGATGGGGAATATTAGTCGATGGGTCATAAAATTGAGAAGGGAATGGTATTGGTATTGTATTCATTTCACCAATAGGAGCGCGAATGGCTTACTCATTCAGATTAGGTTTCTCATCCACAAATAATGAAACTGAGCATGAGGCAGTTGTACATGAACTAAAACTAGCAATTGAAATGAAGATAGAAGATGTGCGAATAACTAGTGATTCACAGTTGGTAAATCTTCAGATATAAGGTACATACAGTACCAATGAATTATCTTTGCAAAGATACAAGAAGTTGGTTATGGATTTATCAGTGCGAATTCCAAAAATAAGTTGGAGATATATATGCAGAAAGGATAATAGACTTGCAGATGCATTGGCCTTCATACCCTCCATGTTAATATATCCAGTTGCAAGGTACATAAAAATACAAACACTCTTTTTACCATCTATAGAGAAAGGAGAAGAAACACAAGCAGATGTGATGACAATAGATGATATGGAAGAAGAAAGTGTGAGCGAAGATTAAAGATTGGAGGACTGAGATCCATTTGTATTTAGAAAAGGGAGAAGTACCGAGAAAAAGATTAGTAGCACACAAGTTAAAAAGTCGTGCGACAAATTACGTATTAAGGGATGGCGTGCTTTATAGAAATCATTTCTTGGAACCTCGCTCAGATGCCTCACGCGGAAAGAAGGAATAAAAATCTTAAAGACATTATATTATGGAGATGATGGTAATCATAGCGGGGGAAGATCACTCGCATATAGATCAAAGATACAAGGCTACTATTGGCCGTACATGCATGAGGATGCAAAACAAGTCTCAAGGAGATGTGAAGAATGTCAACGTCATGGCAAGAAGATACATGCACCTGGAGCGATGTTAAACACATCAACAAATGTGTGGCCCTTCGAAAAATGGGGAATTGACGTTGTTGGACCGTTTATACCAGGACCAGGACAAAAGAGATACTTAATTGTCGCAACAGATTGTTTCACAAAATGGGCAGAAGTAAAAGCAGTTCAGCATATTCGTGATAAGGACATATTCACATTCATCTTTGAAAATATTTTATGCATATTTGACATTCCCGCACAGCTGGTATCTGATAATGGGAATCAGTTTGAGGGCGAGAATATAGGAATGTTTCTTAGTGCTTTCAAAATTCAAAGTGGAAAATATACTCCTTTATATCCACAGAGCAATGGACAAGTAGAAGCAACAAATAAGACGATCGCAGACAACTTAAAGAAGAAACTAGAAGGGCGCAATAAAGGGTGGTGCGAACAAGTACATAATGTAGTATGGGCCTACAGAACAACTAGGAGAGAAGCGATAGGAATATCACCTTTCTGTTTGACATATGGGGTAGAGGTAGTGTTACCAACAGAAGCCATCATTCCTACCACAAAGAAAGAAGCTTGGGATAAAAATCTAAGTGCAAATCTAATTTTAACAAAACTTGATGATTTATAAGAAGCAAGAGAGATTGATTCGTAGCATATGGAAAATAATCAAAAAGACTAGCTCGAGAATACAATAAACGTGTTAAAATAAGAGAATTTCAACCAGGCGAATTGGTGTTGCGAGAAACTCTAGTCTATCAGAGAGGAGGAGATGGAAAATTGGAAAAGAAATGGGATGAACCCTATATAATAAAAAAGGATAGTTGGAAATGGATCTTATGAGTTAATGGGTCCATACGGAAGAAATACAAGTTGAAAACTAGATCGTCCTTGGAATAGGTTATACTTGAAGAAATACTATCCATAGAAGCTTGCGAAATAAATCGCACAATTAAAACGAATGTGAAGTTAAGAACATGAGTTCATATTTTTGAACAAGGATGTAACATTAAATCTAATAAATGAGTGCGAAAATTTCTTTTAAATACAAGAAATTTTTCTTTAGATAAAAGCAAAATAAGACCTTGATATAAGGCAACAAAAATGATGATTTTTATCAGATAAACTAGGAATCTGAATGTGGCGTGCAACCTAGTTCGCATACATGAAAGAGGCAAAAAATTAAGACATATCGCACTTCATAGTCGGAGAAACCTAGAAAGCGTGACTCAAGGGAAAGCTATACCGACCCTGGAACTTGAGTTATGGAGATTTGGGGTGAGAACAAACGAAAATGCCCATCCAGGAGAGGTACCTTAAATTTTCAGTCTAAGATAATAATCTTAGATTGAGAGACTAAGGTGAGAAAGTCTCTCCTAAGGAGTGCAGAAACTCGATCAGGGCGTCGAGGTACACGGTTGATTCAAGAGTGCCCGGGGAGTCTGGAGCGTACCCTGCCACTCTTGACAAGTCCTGACTATGATGCACTCGGTCCTAAGATACCCAACTTAGGGTGCGGTCTCGCAACATAAACCTTATCCGTAGTGGGATGTGAGACTGCGAAATCAACTGGTTGTTGAATTACCATATGGGAAGAGTCATACCCTTAAACCGGTAGAGGTAAGCTTCCTTGAAGGGGTAATTGGGGGGAAGATAAGGACGACACCCTCCATTAGGGAGCTGAATTGTGTCAAAAGACGTAAATGTCATAAGACTTTTTACTCAAGGGAGTATTAAGACTTATCATATTCATGCGATAAAACCTGAAGAGGAAATAATACAAGAAAAAGATAAGATGAGATCAACGGGTCGATACACTACAGTGTAAAAACCGCCTGCGATCTCATCACACAGAAATAAGGCAAGGTAAGACATTTACATAGGAAGGCAAAATAAGACCTCATGAGAAAGAATATATACAAACTAATGATTGTTTTGCAGGAAATTCAAAATTCATTAGATCCCACACTTATTTCGTGCAACAAATATAATAAGAGGCAAGTATAGGAATTGACATAATAAAATATTATATTCCTTGTAACAAACAAGTTCAAATTGTATCAAAACAAAGAAGGGAAACACTGGACGAAAAGAAAATTAAACATGTTCAGCAGCTACATCTTGTTCGACCAAAGACTTTTCAGCATCAGTATTGGGTCCAGGATTCTCAATTTCAGCATTAGTTTTATCAACATACTTTTCCTTGTCAATTTGATCCTCTTCATCCTCTTGATCATTCTCATCATCGTTCACAAATTCATAATCACTATCCGGTTCAGGGTACTCTTCATCTTCGCTTACATTAAGAGGAGGAATCTTTACTGCAGGAAGAGAGTAGCTTAGAAGAATTCCATTAACTACAGATTGAGCACGAGCATGAGCCTTGCGAATAGCTCCCCTTTCAAGGTTTCTAGCATTGATCTCCAAAAAAGATTGTTGATGTGCGAGTCTTCTTCGCACTCTTTCTCGAGAAGCAGAAAGAGAAAGTTCAAGGTTCGCATAAGATGCTTCCAGGTTCAACCTCTCTTTGTGAACTTTGGATAAATTTGATCTCAATTGAGCAATAGTAGATTGGTATGACCTTTCAGATTCTGCGAAGAATAATAAATTATCAAAATTGGAAATAAAGCTCGCACTAATGAAGTTCAAAGAAATAGTTAAACAATAACAAGACAGTCAACTCTAAATGACTACCTTTGCAGGATTTTGAAAGAAGAATGTTGTTATTCTTCATACTTTCCATATCTGTATCAAAATCGTCACCAACTGAACCATTAAGACGGGAGCGAATCTTCTTTTCATCAGCAGAGAGAGACTTAGTCTTTTTCTTAAGAGCATCATGAGAATTCCTTAATTAATTAAATTGTTCTTGAAGCTGATTCTTCTTCACGGTCAAACTTATTTTACTTTGAATGATTTTTTCATTCTGGGTCTTTAATTCCTTAAGCTATGTCTCATGCTGTACTTCAAGTGAACTAAGAGCTCGCGCTTGATCTACGTTTATTTTATGAAGAATTGAATATTGATGCGAAAACATCGCTTCTTTTCTTAAGAAATAATGCTTCTCCCTAGAAAGGGTAGATTTTCTTCTGACAAGGTTTCATGTATTAGATCAGCATTACGTGACAATTTAAATAAATGGGATATTTGACTATTTAATACTTCAATTTCTTGAATGAGATGGTTATTTTCATGGGTTAGATTATTAATCTGATCAAGTGAATATGAATGTCGATTGTTTAGTTGGTTTAACTGCGTCTGCACTTCTCGTTATTCGCTTGAGTATCCTCAGCAAGAAATTGAAAATTATATCTCTCCGAAACTCGATTCTGGTTTAAATCTTAATAAATGAATGGAGAAATTTAATAAATATTGGTAAGAGAAGAAATATATATTATAGGATACAATAAGTAAAGGAGAAAAAGTTACCTCTAAGTTCTTGGTTTCGGTTGCGAAGGTTTTCAGCATCAAGATTTTCAACTTGAAGTTCTCCCCTCAGCTTCTGGACCTCTTAAAGTTCTACTTTCAATCTATTGACTTACTTCTCCAAGGAAGCATTTTTTTGCGAAAGTTCCAATTGAGAGCAGCTAGATTCAAAATGCCCTTCGTCTAGAATCATTCGACGATGAGAATCCTAAAGAAGAAAGAAGATAAGGATAAGAGATTAAGGTATTAAAGTTGAGCAAAAACATGAGAAAAGGTACTTACCAAGACATCTAGAGTAGTATGGAACCTTGGATCAATTTGAGAATGGATCTCATCTCTTGTAGCTTTATCAGAGGGAAATTCACATAGAAGTTTACTCAAAGCAGAGCAAATGTGAACTTTGCAAGAGAGTTTGAGAAGCGAAGTTCACACTATCCCAAGCTTTTTTGTTAAGACAAAGGGAATTTAATAAAAGATAAGAAGATGAGGAAGAAGGGATGGATATAGGAGGAGAATGAATAGTGAACTCTGTAGGGACATATATATTAGCATAATTTGGTTGTGAATCGGTATGGATGGATGAAGAAGAAGTCTGATTCGCACCCAATGAATTTGAAGAGGCAATAGTAGGGGCATCTTTCATACCTTGATCAACAACAGTTTCCTTTTCACCAGGAAAAATTCTTCAAAGGTAATAGAAGCGTTCGCATAAGAAGTTTGAATTGTTGATATAGGAGTGGCAGAAATATTCACATCAGAAGTTTGAATTGGAGTGACGGAGGTATTAGTATTAGAAGTTTGAATTGTTGTTAAATGGGTGACGTCTGCGACATCAAAATCAAGAATAGAAAGATTTGACTTAATTACTGTAGGCTTGTGAGCTTTCTTACTCTTTGGTTTCTTGCCACCACCCATCTCACAATCGGAAGCCTACGAAAACAAAGTAGATAAGAAATAGAGGCAACAATATTGTTTAGTAAAAATTGGATATTTCTTACTTCTTTGTTGTGTGAAGCTTTCCTCTTCTGAGATTCTTTATTCGCATCGTCTGAAGAAGAATTAGGATTTTGAACGGTTATCATGAGGGCGCTTAAAGAAGAGTTTTTCCTGCAATAGTATGGGAATTAGGGTAATAAAAAAGATAATAATTATAATCAAGAATTGTGATTATCGGAAGAACAAAAGGATAAATCTTGAAAGAGGAAAACAAACTTTGCATTTTTATCCACAGTTGCAGAAGAACAGTAGCAGTAGAAGCTGAAGAACATCAACAGATGAAGCAAACAGCGGCAACAAACAGAGGAAGAAAGAGAAATTTTAGTGAAGAAGAGAATAAAAGAAAAGGTTATTCTTTCTGAAAGAAATCAATAAATAGATGGGAGAGACGACCGGTTATAAACGGTTTGAGCCGGTAAAAAGGAGAATGATCGATACGTGTGAATAGATAAACTTGAATTCTGTAAAATTTTCGGCAAGGTAAAATGTGAAAATACAAGCTCATGCGATATTATAGGACTCTATAGAATAAGCGAAATGAGAAGAGGCAAAATGTAGGAGTGGAATATCGCACATACCAGTAACTATGCGAAACGAAGATAATCAGATATAAGCGAGGACTATCGCACACAACAAAATCGAGATGATGCATCAAATGATGTCAGCAGAGTCAAGAGTAAGGTGTGATGATCTATGCGAAGTATAGTCTATGCGAGAATGAATGAGTGTACATGAACGATTGCATCGTACAGTAAAATAGTGGATCTCTTAGCTGTCATCCACTATGAGGAATCTTATATAAAAGAAATAAGTAATCACATAGAGGAGAGATCTTTTAGTTAGTGCTAGACAAGAAACTAGGAGAGAGAAAGTTTATTTGGAGAGCAAGTAAAGTCATTGTAATCCTTTGTATCCAATTATAAACCTTGATAATTAATAAAAGAGTTCACTATGATTACTTAGGTTATTATTTAGATACATTGGGGTGTGGTTGTAGGTTTTCCTGCAACTACAACACTTTTCTGCAGTAACACAAGAAACTTGCTACTATTGAAGGATTTTTCTTTTATATTATGAGTGCATAAAATCACTTCGTCACGTGGACCAACTTGAGGGCTCAAATACCAGTTAGGAATATTCATGACGAGCATTAACAAAGTTTTTGTAAAGTGTGTTTCCAGCTTTCGAGACATCTATCCACTTAAAGAGAGGATGGTATGTGTAAAATTCCTGAAAGAGAATCGTGAATGGAAGACACGTAAAATGAAGATAAACATAAGGCCAAAGCTTGTTGTTGATTTTTATTGAAGTTGTTTAGTATTTTTTATTACTCCCTCAGTTCCACTTTAGATGATGTTTTTGGAGTTTTCACGCAGATTAAGAAATGAAGAGAGATATGAAGATTTTTCATCGATACCCTTGAAAAAGTCTTCAAACATTAATTTCTATTAGTGCATTTAAAGAAAAAACTTATAGTTCCAAGACAAAATATAACGGTGTAATTGGTAGTTTTGTGGAAAAATATGAAAACTTTCAAGTATTGTGGAACAAAAAGACCCTAAAACACCATCTAAAATGGAACGGAGGGAGTATTTTCTAAGTTTATATCTTGTAAAAGAATTGGCAATTAGGAGTGAGCATGGGTCGGTGTGGACCGGTTCTTAACTCATCCGCATCCAATCCAATTCACTAAGGATTTCAAATTTGGCATCCGCATCCAATCCAACATCCAACGAATTTGCATCAAATGGGTGCACGGATGAACGGATTGGGTGCAGATAATGCAATGGATTTGTGTTAGTTAAAATTTCTTAATGAAAAAATAAACCAATATAGATGACTTCTTGTAGAACCTACATATTGTTTATATGTATATAAATAAAAAAGTGATATGGACAACACTCCAAGCAAACACTTTAAAAATTCCAAAACTATCTATATATATTCTAGAAACTATATAAATGCGCTTAATCTAACGGATATGGATATCCAACGGATTTTCAAGGTTGCATCCGGGCCCATTCCATAATCCGTTAGATTTCAAAAATCTTATTCGCGTCCAATCCATTAGCGAACGGTCCGGGCATCCATCCGTAAAAATACGGTTGGTCCCGGTTAAATCCGCGGATTACGGATAAAATGCTCACCCCTATTGGCAGTAATATCAACGAATAAAAATATTTAAGTTTTAAAATAGATTTCCACTTCAGCTTAAGCGGTATTTAATACATTTTAAACTTGTATATATAACATCAAACCACATTTCAATAAGCGACGACAATAATATCAGATTACATCAAATCCAGCAATATTATTTCTGTAGAATTCAAAGCATTCAAAATGCTTATGCTTTCTTCCGTTTTTTTTTATTTATTTTTTTACGAGAAAGAATTTGATCAAAAAAATTAATGAGGAACACAGTATCCTCGGGTAACATGGTACAATTTTATGAGGATTTTTTATTTATTTATAGCGTTTAGAAACCTGGCTTGATTGGGGTATACCCAATAAGACAAAATCTGGTCATTATGAAGTAAAACCAAGCTACCCCTTAACCTTGTATTTTCTAAATGGCTAATATGCCCTTGTTTAATTAACACTAAAAATCTGATTAGGTTAATTAATTGAGTAGATTAAAACTTCTCAAATTATGAATTTGAGTAATGAAATTTTTGATTGAACTTTGGGAAGTTTTTTGATGAAAAAAAATTGTTTTGAAAAAATCTTTTGGAATGGAAATTAAAGCACACTACCCAAACACTTCTAAAGAGGGGATTGCAAAGCTGTTGCATGAAATAATACTCAAAATTAGATGAAAAATCAACACTTTCAGTTCTGAAAGTATGCAAAGTCGGCAAGGTCGACGGATGGAGAACATGCCGACTTTATTTTTTTGACACACATGAGATGACATAAAAAAAATTATTAGTCGGCAAGTTCATCAAAAAATACCCTGCCGGCTGTTGAGAAAAATGTATTAGTCGGCAAGGTCATCAAAAAATACCCTGCCGGCTGTTAAAAAAATTTGTTAGTCGGCAAGGTCTTCAAAAAAAAGCCTGCCGGCTGTTAAAAAAATTTGTTAGTCGGCGAGATCTTCAAAAAAAAGCCTGCCGGCTGTTGAAAAATTTACAGTCGCCATGGCTGTTATGAAAAGTCGGCAAGATATGCATGTTACGACCTTGCCAATTAAAAACACAGAAACCACAATTTTCGATTTTTAACCTAATATAACAATCAAATCACACAACACAGTGATGGGTTTGAGTTTAAACATCACTTATAATATTCTTTTCGCCGGTAAAGTCAATAATTTTTTGGAAAATCAAAGTTGAAGATTTTTATATGGGTTTGGTTGATGGAAGGCGCAGATGAAGAAGAAGAAGAGGAGAAAATTAAGACTTGTTGAGTTTTTTAATTTTAGGATTAATGAAATTAAGAAATGAGTTTATTTTTATTAATTAGTTCAAAAATATTAAAATAAAATCACCCTTTTTTAACCTTCCCTTGGTAAAGACATTAGATCCCTGAAAATTGGGTATTCCCCAATCAAGCCAGGTTTAGAAACATCATCTGCAGCATCATTTTGTAGGTCAAGTAAACAAAACTAGTCAAATAAAACCAAGGTGACCAAACATGTGGTATAAAAAATCCAGCCATATTATTTTTAATAAATGAAAATGTCGTTTAATTAAAAAGTGACATAAAAACCCCAAGTCAAATAATAATGTGCAAATTTAATTTTTATTAATTAAAAAAAAGCCAAACATACCCTTTTTACCTTGTCTTCTTCTTCTTCTCTCCTCTCTTTTTTCTATTTCTGCGGTCTTCATCTCCCCACCACCATTAACACCAGCAGCAACAAATATCTCTCCATGAACACCATCGCAAGACCTCCGTCACCACCAGCAACAACACCTCCGTCACCACCAGCAGCAACATCTTCGTCTCCTCCACGAAACCTTCGTCTCTTTTTCTTCTATTTCTATTCAGATCTATCACCAACAGTAGCTCTGCCACCATCAAACCAATCAATGTGTCCAGATCTTCCACCAACAGAACCTCCGTCTCCTCCATTAACACCATCATCACCTCCGTCTCCTCCATTAACACCATCATCACCTTCTTCTTCTCCGTCTACCGATTTTCCATCAACAACACCGCCTCCTCTTATTTTTGTTTTTCCCACCAGTACATCAGATCCGCCACCAACACTACTTCTACCTCCTCCTTTTATCATCTAAAACCACCACCAATACCTTCAAATCGGCCACCAACAACACCTCATCTACAATCAACACCAGTACCTGCAGATCCGCTCCCAACATCAGCTCCGCCTCCTCGTTCAATCCTCTACAATCACCACCACCACCTTATGATGTTTTCATCACCAGCAAATGATGATACATCTTCAAAGTCGAAATCAATATTGTGTTGGGAAATGACAGATTTATGATGAAACCAAAATTGGTTTCATCAAATTCTGACAGTTTTGGTTGGTGAAAACAGTAAACTAATGATGAAACCAAATTTGGTTTCATCATAAACTTGCCTATTTTCTGTCATGAAACCAAAGATTTTAATGATGAAAATTAAGTTTATGATGAAACCAAATTTTGGTTTCACCTGATTTTTGTCTAGTTTATTCGGTATGACTTGGAAGACGGCATCTTTGGTTTCATCATTGAAGTTATGTTGGTGAAATGACAATATGTGGTTTCGATTGTATGTACAATGGTGGTTTTGATTATATGTGTGTATGAATTGGGAGAATGTGTATAGCAGGGTCTGGTACTGGTACTCCAGGTATTGATGAAGAAGTTTTGTTGGTAGTGGTGGCCTTAACTGAAGTTATGGAAGTGATAAAGAATGGATTAACTGAGTAAGGGTGGTGCTAATGTAATGAGAGTTGTAGTTGAGCTTCAGGTGTTGCATAAAGGACAGGTATGAGTTACAATTAAAGAGGTGTATGTCTGCATTGTTAAAAGTGTAATGAACTGGCTGAAGTTGATGAAATCTAATTAGGTTTCATCGTATTTTTTTCATTTTGTTGAATATTAATATCTGTGAAGCTAATTTTTGATGGTGGGATACAGGTGGATTTTTTTTTGTTGAAACTGGTTGTAGTTGAGGGGTTAATGGTAGTGGTGGTTGTGGTGCTGGTGGTTGTGGCAGCGATGGGGGTGGTGCAGTTGACGGTGGTGGTAGGTTTCATCTTATTGTGGATTGTTTTTTTGTTGAAAGTAGTCTTAGTTAAGGAGGTAATGGTAGTGGTGGTTGTGGTGATTATGGTTGTGGTGGCGATGGAGGCGGTGCAGTTGACGGTGGTGAAAGGTTTCATCTTATTGTGTTTCATTTTTTCTTCTTCTTCTTTCTCCTTTCTTTTATGATGAAACCAAAAATTTGGTTTCATCTTATTTTGGTGAAACCAATTTTTGGTTTCATCATTTTTCTGGTGGTGGCACGGTGGTGGTCGGTGGCGGCGGCGGCGAAGGTGGTCGGTGCGGCGGCGACGACGGGCGGTGGTGGTGTTGCTGGTGGTGGGTTGTTGTTCGTGGTGATAATATAATAAAATTTAAAGGTTGGGTTGATTTTTATTTTTGTTGGGATGATTTAAATAGTAGAAGGATAATATAGACAGTTTATGTTAAACGGGGTTTTTGTGAACATTTTGTTTTGGTGGAGTTTTTATGCATGGATGTGAGACCTTTGAGGTTATAACTCGTGGACCGTAAAACATGAAACAAAATCAGATGAGTAGGAAGAGAGAGAGAGTGAGTGTATCTTTTCTCCCAAGGAACTGAAAAGATGGGATTTGTAATAAATGATGAACCCTGTTTTTGGACAGATAAAGCTGCATGCAGCTGATAGGACTTCCTCTGTTTTCATCTTCTTTTTTTGTTTGTACATGAATATACTACTAATAGTCAGAGTTTTGGATGATATCCCACAGGTACAATCAAAAGATATTTTCAAAACAATTTTCCAATCAGAAAAGTGGGTCCACTTTAGCATACATGATTGGTCCACCTGCCATTGTTAGCAAGCTCTTGAATAAAAATCTTCCCATGTTGTTACTGTATTTTAAAACAAAAAATGCTTTTTTTTTCAAAAAAGTCCACAGCACTGTGCTCTTGGACAGTCCAAATCATCCAAAGTACCAACTTGGTAGGTATTAATTGGGTCTAGTGTTCAGATCAGTGTAACATCATAAGACAGACCAAAAACAAAGGATTATGCACAGCCATGGATTAGTTAAACAAAAAGAAAAAGACAGCTAGCTAGGATGATATAGGATCAGAGTTCATCTCTCTCTCTAGCTACTCATTAATTATCACTACCCCCAAGAACAAACTTTACCATTTTGAGCTTCCATCCATAATAAAGCTGTTTTTCACAGAATTCAACTCAGAGAGCTAACTAGCAAACAAAACCATCTCAGGGTTTCTACATTGTGGAGAGAATTCCTGTCTGTGTTTTGGTGTTTTCATGGACATGGATTAATTTATTGTGAAAGTTATATTTGGCATCAGAGTTAAGTTAGCTGTCTTTAATACCAGTTAGATTAGGAAATCTAATAATATTAGCATTGTTAATTAGGTCTAGTGTTGTTACAATCCCTAGATTTTTACTTAAAATAATCAGATGAAAAACAAGGATTATCAAACAACATCCATATCTCTCTAGCTACCATATTCACTGATTACTACTACCCCACCCCAAGAAGAGAAAGAGAATCAACATCAACAAACTTTTTCCATTTTGAGCTTCCATCCAGAATAAAGCTATTTTTTTACAGAATTCAACCCAGAGAGCAAACAAAACCATCTCTGGGTCTCCACAATTCCTGTGTGTGTTTTGGTATTCTCATAGACAGAAAGATTTTACTAATAGATATAAAGATAGATAGATTCACTTAATTAGTTGTTTGGATGATTGATTACACATTGAAATCCATATCCTGATGATGATCATGAACCTCCTCTAAACAACTTGCAAAACCCCCTAGCTACTGAAATTAAAGAAACCCTAAAACAAAATGAAAAACTAGCTAGGAAGAAACATCAAAGGACAACAAACAACCTTGAGAAGACTAGCTAATTATGCATCACCACAACAACTGTAAGTAAAGTAAACCCCGTCCATTATACTGCTGATCACAAACAACTTCCTTCCTAGTGCCATAGTATAGTACTCATCCCATGAATGATCGACCTAACACTGAACGGCTGCTGCTGTTTGCCTTGAGATTGGTCACTTCAGTCTCAAGAGTTGCGATAAGCTCATCCCTGTTGTGTATCTGAGCATCCT
Organism: Papaver somniferum; assembly: GCF_003573695.1. Taxonomy (NCBI): domain Eukaryota; kingdom Viridiplantae; phylum Streptophyta; class Magnoliopsida; order Ranunculales; family Papaveraceae; genus Papaver; species Papaver somniferum. Next base: position 256,533,962 of record NC_039364.1, read on the forward strand.
GATCCTCGATCTGAGCATCTCTCTTCATTAGCTGCACATTCATCTGCTCAATCTCAGCATCCTTCTGCTGGATCTCCACATTCATTTGAGCGAGAAGAACATTCTTATCAGCAATATCACCATCTCTCAACTTGATTTCATCGTTCCTGGACTCGCTCTGTGCTCTCAGAGTAGACACTAGATCTTCAAGCGATGGCTGCTCCTCTACATAACAGAACTTACAGAAAGCACATATCATCATAGCAGCGACGGATCCAGAAACAACCAGAGATATTACTAGAGAGCTGTTATCCTGGTGAAGATAGGTGAAAAGACATGACGCCACATTGAAGATCGATCCACCAGTTACCACGGCTATGAGGTTGTCATCATCGTTGCGTCTGTATACCAGCTTCCGGAAAACAACTATTACGACCATGAAGCAGATGATAGCTCCTGAGAGTGAAGATAAGGAGAGAGAAACAAATCTCTTGTGATCCAGAAATAAGTTCCCTCCATACATCAATACAGAGAACATCAGCAGAGATAGTGATATAAACTTGATATTTGGAATTACACCCAGAAAACCTAACCTCCCTCTCATCCAGCCAACCAGAACAATGTATCGTTCCGGAAAGTTGATCAGATAAAACAGAACCAAGCCACCAGCAAACAACGATGAAGTACCACAGAAAACCTTTACATCTCTAAAGGTGGTCCCGAAAGCAGTAGATCGTTGGATATCTTCCATGGTGTGAGCAGTAGAGTTAGTCTGTTGAACTGAAACACCAGCTTGGATAGCAAAGATGAAGCTCAAGCAGCAGAGATGGCATCCAAAGAAAATAGCAAACAAAGAGTTTTTTGTTGGTTATGATGACTAAAGGTTCATTAGGGTTCATCATCATTTTGAGTCTGAGAGTTATTGGAGAAATTTAGTACAGGGGAGAGAAGAAGAAAGACAGAGAGAGAGAGAGTGTTTCAGTCGGATGGTGGGATAGGAGAGGAGGAGTTGTTGTACCTAGGGGGCCCTTTTTAAACCGAAACCCTAATGTTGTTAAATTACGGAAAGGCACTCGATCGGAACTCTCTCGAACCCCCTTTGAACATTCTAGAGGGTTCACGAGAAAAGTCTAGTCTTGATCTTTATATAGGCACCCTAATTTTGCTTTGGGCCTCCGATGAAGTCCATTATCTATGGACAGTGGAGAATTTTTGAGGCCAACTTTTGTGGGGATTACCTGGAGTAGATTAGCCAAGGTTATATCAACTTATCATGCACTTTGAAATACATAACCAAACATTAATCATACACACCAGAGATTTTGATTGCTTCAGTTCTGTAATTTTTATCATTTTTGAAATCCATTAGCTAGCTTTCCCAGCACTTGATACATTGAGAAGGAAAGTGGGAATTTAGCTATAAAAGGGGATACATTGGAGAAGGAAATTCTAAGTGTCCAATTTAGACTAGAGAAGCCAAGGCCCAACATGAATCTTGCAAATTCTAGCTTCCAAACATGTTTACCAAGTCTAAATGTGAAAACTTGAGATTATATACACAATCCAGTGTAACAGTCTACCACCATTACAGATAACAAACTCAGCCAATCTCCTCCAGCCAACAGCTGCGTAATCGCTTCAGAATGTAAACACAATCCTGCCAATCGGAGTGTCTTCTAGTCTTAATCTTCACTCCGCCAAGTGGGAATGCAGCGCCATTTGGCGGCTAACTAGAAAATGTTCACGCCATTCCTGGGAAAGAAAACAGGCTTCATCGGAATCGATAAACAGTAAATCTCTATCTCACCCTTCTATGGAAATTGGAAGCATAGAAGCATTATGCACCAAAAATGCTTACCGTCTTCATCCGAGCGCAAGAACCTTAAACACGCTCTGCGCATTTGGTTTCGAACTCTGAAGTAAGTACAATTGCAGCGGTTTAAACATTTTGGCCTGTCCTGATACAGGCAATAATCAACGGAAGAAACACCCCTTCAACTTTTGTATGGTGCAAAGGTTGGGACATGATGCCAGCACCAGCTGCGTGGACCATTTTCTTGTGCCATACTGAAACCAAAACAGACATGTAGTCTATTTAACAAAGGAATAATAGAGACATGCATGTTGTCAAAAAATAATATAAAAATAGAGACCATTAACATGCTAGGCAGCAGTTAAACCCTCCAACAGGAAACACCGACCACCAATAATGATAAGAACCAGTATAGTGTACCAGTGACAACCGGTCATGCCAACAAACAATGCTACATGTAGATTGGAGGTAGTACATATGGCATCGCATTTGACGGGATTAAAAATGGAATTGTCAAAGACACTTGATTGTAGTAGGCACATAACGACTACAAATGGGATCCAACTCCTGGTGCTTATGTGGAACAAAATGAATTAAAGAACAATGAAATGATACATGAAGAGAATTCTTACATAGTGCCGTATTGACATGATCAATAGATGCAACCACATGAACACCGGAACAGCTTGCAAGTCGAGCAAGTTACTGCTGTGATTCAATGTCACGCAACCCAGGTCCATCAGTATTGTGATAAAAACCACAGACAAAGCAATCATTTTCATCTGCATCAGTACCATCTAAGAATGCAAGAAGATCTTCCATGGATTGCAAACTGGAAGGTTTGTTGAATTTTCCTCTGCATCAGTATCATCTAAGAGTGCAAGAAGATCTTCCATGGATTGAAAACTGGAAGGTTGGTGAACTCTATATGTGCTCCCCCTAGAAGACCCACGTCTGGTCTTTAGCTGTTCCCACAGAATTTCAGCTTAGGTGGACACAACCACACATAAAAGAAATGCAAAAGTCAAATGAAAAATCCGTTTGACCAAACAAACATATACTTGTTCTTATATGCTCAAATGTAAAACATTTTTAATATTGAGTGACTGAAGATACCCGTCGACGACGATTACACCACAATCTGTCAACTTAGTAGAAGCAAAATCTTCAAGCAAAGCCTTTTATAAAATAACATTTACATCACATTGCAATGTATTTTACTAAACTGTAAATGAATAAGATATGTCAGACACAACTAACTTAGCATATAATGCTGACTTCCCAATTCAAAGAAGAAACAGGAAATCAACTTGGGGACATCAGCGTCTTGATCACTTTACATAATAAAATAACAATCCACAAAGAGAAGGGCTATGTAAGAAAACATGGTATAATTGAGAAAAATACCAGATGGTGGGAGTCATGGTAGCTTTTTTCAGCAAGTATTTCTGTTGCCTAATTACAAGGAGCATTTTCTTTATGAGGTGCCTATTTTCCTAACGAGTAATGACTGGCTGGCATCAGCTTTTTTCCATTATGCTTGTACAAGTATGCTGTAAAAGGAGATGAAAAATTAACCAAACAATTTTTTTCTATTTTTTTCCCATAATATGAGGGGCAAATGGACTTGTCACCAAACAATTAACACGGGGATGAAAAATTAACCTAAATTGTCCCTATATGGATGGATCTATGGTGCTTACATTTAAATACTACTGCTTCACAACTGTGAAACTTACTATATAATTTTGGGGGAATGGACATCATGAAACACCAGCGCAGGTTCAACTAAGAAAGAATAAATGTAACTGAAAACAAGAACCAGGATGTTGATTGAATACGAAGGAAAGGAAATGGCAACAGCGAGAGATGACATGGCACAAAGGGTGCGATAAAGACAACATTCTCAATCTAAGAGCTACCTTAAAACTAAACCACAAACTAATCTCTCATATCATAGCTTACACATTCTGTATATTCCACTGGACCACCCATAGGCTAAAAAGGATAAAAATGGAAGAAAATTTAAAAACTATCTTCACCACTGTCACAATGCTGCTACGTTTTCCATATACTTGCAAGCCATAAAAAAGGGGAGATGTCTCATCAAATTATCTATTCCACTAACAGAAAGAGTGTTACAAACATACTAGCTAATATCACAGTGAACTCCTCAGCCAAATATCCTAGGCTAAAACATGCAGTATTTAGTGCCTGGGTTATATTTGATCACAAGATAAACCATGTAGTGATCAATACTATGTATGCGCATGAGTACGGCTCTACAACATGTACAGACAGATATCTGGGAACGTTTGAAATACATATGAACCGGACCTACTAACCAAAAAGACAATATAACACATATCTTGCAACATTTTTGTACTGTTCAGGTAGATGATCCAAGTTCCAACAACTAATTCTCGGTGTAAATTTTTACTTGCCACCATAAACAAGGATTCGAAAAATATTTTTTTCTCATCAATGTCAAAGAAAATGTCGAGAACTAAACAGTGTCATCTTATATGTAGTTTATGGATCCGTTAAAAAGGAACGATTTCCAGATTGCACAAAGAACGAAAAGGGCATACCTTGGTTGTAAGAAAGTTCTTCATCGCAATTTCTTGATTTAGTCTTATTATAAGATCCTCCATGTCCGTTCTAGGCTTCTTGCAGTACCCAATTCCCTTGCATAGTGAGAAGAACTCTATTCATTTTCTGGCGCGGATCTAATGAAAGAACAGTTTGTGTATCTGGGAACTCCATTTCTGTTGTTAAGGCTTCTGCACTTCCACCGAATTCAAGGAAACCATCACCAAGTGAATCCCAGTATTGGATATTTCACAAACTCTAATGGAACTCATGTCACTTCCAACACTCTCCGTATAATGTTTCCTGCATGCCATGACTGGACAACCTACCATACTCATGTTCAGAAAGACAGTCCATCCTAAAAAGATTCAAGCTTGGAAACATCAGTTACATCTTTAACAAGAGCACTTTCTTGGTTGCATTGAGTTATGCCTTGGAAACCCTTTGGCTTCTCTAGCATATTTCTTCCCGTAAAAAAATCGTAATCATAACTAAACATGCTAAATGTGAGTGTTTCTATCAAGGAGGCCAAATCTTGATCAAGGTCAAGATCCATTGTACCGATTTCAGAGCTGTGTTCCCATACTTGGCCCGGTGTTCCAAGCTCAGATGCCTCACATGTACTATCACTTCCATAACCAGGAGCAGGCGACGAAGTACCAGCAGATGATTGCTGGCGTATATCTTGAAATGCTGATAAGAACAGTAAATTAGTAACATGGAGCAAAATCTTAACAACACAAAACTAGTCTGACCTATAAAATGGATAACACACAGAGACACAATAAAGAGATACATACAAGACCTAGCAGCAGCTTCATACAAAAGGATGCAAAATGCTTAAGGACTACTAGACCTCGATTACTTCCACTTCAGTTACTCACCACATCGAGCAATTTGTTGTGAAACTTAGATCATGCTCAACTACAATGAGAAAAACCAATTGAGAAAAAATACCAGAAGGTGAGTCATGCCAGCTTTTTTCAGCGTGTATTTCTGTTGCCTAATTACAAGTAGCATTTTCTTTATGAGGTGCCTATGTTCAGTGGCATCATTTTTTTCCCATTATGCTTACACAAATGTGCTGTAAAAGGAGAGAACCTACTTTTTTTCATAATATGGGAGCCAAGTGGACTTGTCACCAAACAATTAACATACTTGACCGTTCTTTCAGGGGGATGTAAAACTAACCTAAATTGTCCCATATGGACGGAAAACACAAGATAATTAGGTATATAGTTCCGTGGAAAACACTTCCACATCTCGACAATCTAAAATCGTCACAACAAGCACTATTAGGTTGTCACTCCCTGTACGACTGACAAAATCAAGGTCCTGCAACTAGATGGACTACAAAATCAATATCTTATATGGGGAAGCAAATGCACATCATCTCAAACTGTCAACAAACGATCAAGCCAATAGGATCACGACTATTTCAAATATTCCACTTGAGTGTTTCATACTAAAAATGATGTTCAAAATTAACTAAATAATAGCTTCAAATAAAACAGACAAAACATGGTTCCAATTATTTATCAAAGCGTATACTCAGTAAATTCAAATGAGGGTGCCAAACAATGGTAGGATTCCAAGTGTACAGCACCACAAAAATTATAGATGTACAAAGAAGATCAATATCAAAGTCCAATAAGGGGAGCATCAAAAATGCAAAAACAAATAACATTTTTAGCAACAGCATTTGTAAACTCAAGTACCCAATTCACTATGGTGAACTTACACATAACACATGGGATCAGAAAATTGGCAGTTACTCAGTACTTGAAATTGCAAGTCAGATGAAGCAATGTTTAGACTAAGGCCATAAATAGTAGTACCAATTATCACAATAAAGATCAATCTACACATACAAATCCACCACTAAGTTGGTATACATTTGTTTGGGTCATTTCATCAGTCAATTACATGCACATGAAAATCAAGTTAACAGGATTACCAGATCTTGGTGGCATACGACGAGAAGAAGCTGATTCCTGTGCACCAACAACAATTTTACTTGATCCCTTCGTTGTCTTTCCCATACAATTTTACCAACACACCTCAAATCTTGCTTCACAAACCCACCAACTAATAAGCACTACCTTGATCAATTGAGTGAAAATCTATTTCCTCCCAATAATTCCCAAATTGAAGAATAGAATATCAACTAACCAGAATGAACATCATGTAAGCATAGCTCAAAAAGCTCACCGATTTTCATTTTTAAATCATGTTTTTACTTAAGGAAAAGGCGAAGATCACCAGAAGAAACCCCACCGTCTGCTAGATTTTGTCTGTTTTTGTGTTTTATTTCTTGTTAAATGCACGTCGTTCCAGATTTAAGCAGCCAGCAAATTTTATAAATGCACCGTTGGAGCATCTCAAGATGTAAAAAATGACTAATTAATATTTGTTAACCCGTGTAAAAGTTTTGGAGTCTCACATTGCATCTCTGAAGCATCACAATTATGGATTAGATGATTATTTAGAGTTCGGGACGAATCTCACTATAAATAAAATCATAATAAGTTAAGGAAAGTTTAATAATAATAAAATAATTTGATTAATTAAAAGAATCCAGTAATTTCCGTTTTTTGAGCTTCTTTATATAGATAACTCTGTCAGAACATACCCTAAATTTAACACATCAATTTGAGCTACTTATATAGATAATTCTCTCTAAACAAACCTTAAATTTAACATAAAAAATCTAAAAAACTTTTTCCCCAAACTAATAATGGCAGTTAAAAGTCGCCATGGTATATTGCATGTATTAATCGATGCAACCCTAGTTGTGACGGACCGAAAAATTTGGTTCTAACGAACAGAGTTTCAGCCCGCTTGGCAGGCTACAACTTCCCAATGCCACTCAAGAGACTGGCCTTCAAATTGTTGGACCAAAACTCGATTTTACCAAGAAAATGTTTATCGATTATCAATCTGAGTAAGTATTCATATCAACATCTCATTTGAACCCAACAGTCACTAGCCATGCTCATCCCCTTAGGGACCTGTCAGTTTGTAGCTCATCCCCGAAGGAATAACAAATATGAACTATCTAGAAAGAGTTAATAGACATTTTTAGTTCGATTCTATGAAATTTGTGTCACCATGTACAACAACCATTCCTATCATATCATATGATTCACCCCGTGTAATAATACCTGCTTAACTCCCAAGCCTAGAAAGATGATATTATATATTACCTCAAAAGGTAGTAGTCATTTCTTGTCTTATGGGTTGTACAGTTATCAAAGAGACAACAATCATCTCTTCACCACTTGGTAGTATGAACATCCAATACTGCAACTACCTCTTACCAACGATACAAATTACCTCGACAAGATTGCAATCGTCTCTTAATTGTTGGTATGAATTGCCAGGCCGTAACCAACTCATTTCAAATGATATGAACAATAATGCAATATGTGTTAAACCGCAAAGTGGATGCATACATATCCTTCACAGTAAATCGAAAGGGATCAAGCACGACCGTAGTTCATCGTTGTTTGTTTAGATAGTATGAACTACCCAAAATGATAGTAACATATTTCTAAAATGGATAATATGAATTGCGTAGCAATAAATATTCCTAACTTAGGATGAACCCAACCATAAGTAAAAATCACAATAAAGTTTAAAGAAAATTTAACAATAACAAAAAAATTTGATTAATCACATGAGTCCAAAAAATTTCATTTTTTGAGCTCCTTATATACATAACTCCCCTTAAACAAACCCTAAACTTAGCATAACAAATTGAGCTTCTTATATAAATAGCTCCCCCTAAACATACCTTAAACTAACACAACTAAAATCGAAAAAGATTATTTCCCTATGTATCTATTGTAGTTGCAGGAAATCCTGTACTACACCCCTCATATGATTTCATCGTTGATCAACTCATTTAGGTTAACGCTTTTAATTTTATTGATTGAATTCTGAATGTTCTTACAAGACAAGGAAAATAAAGAAGATCAAGAATGATCTTTGTTCTGAACTCTCTCTCTCCTATTTACTTGTCTCTCACTCAAAAAAGATCTCTCTCTTCCTTTACAACTCCAATGACTATTTATAAGGAAAATACATAGTGGATGGCAACTAATCTGTCCTTTATTTTCGGATATGGTTTGCGACATTCTCGTAACCTTACAAATGTTGACTTCGCAAGCTTTCTAATTTTCGCGAGACTATCACATCTTTCTCATGATCCTTGCTGATGTCGTTTCTGAAATTGTTCTGCGACGCTTTTGTGCAATACCATTGATAACTTCGCTGAGACATAACTATTGCGAGATTCTGATCCTACATCTTGCCTCTTCTCATATCTTCTCTGAAAAGTAGAGAATGATGTGAGAACTGCCGCAACCGCTTATTTTCTCATATTCTGCATTTATCACACGTATTCTTTCTTCCATTTATTTCTCGACACGTCTTATGTAACCGTTACTTTTTGACCGCTTAAATCTTTCCGTATTAACCATGTCTATTTTCTCGAGGAAAAATTCCCTCTATATATATTTATTTTCATCCTCTTCTTATTTCTTTTTATTCTCTCTACAACTTCATCGTTCTTCTGCAAACTCCATTGTTGCAACTTTTCTTCTTTCTTCTTCAATCTTTTTAAATTCTTCTTCATCTTCAAATTAGATCTTCATAGTTCGTGATCTTCTTCAAGATAATTTCCCTGCTATCATTTTTCATGGATTCATCAAGGTTAGTCTTCTCTTTTCTTCCTTATAAGTTTTGTTGAAACTGATATATTTGAAATTGATCTTGTTTATTTCCTTATGTGATGTTGTTTATGTGATTCCCATACTCTTGTCATTTCAGCAAAAGTGGCTCCAACACTAAATTTTCAGTTCAGAATCTTAACAATCCCAAATCACAACATAAAGTTGTCGTTCATAAAAGAAAGTTTGCGAATGAGAAGGTAGTAAGAAACACTATCTTTTTCTAATAACAATATTGTTTCCTCTGTTTCTTATCTAGATTGTAATTCGCAGGGTGATAAAGATCTTCATAAACCTCACAAGAAATCTCGCCACCTCAAGGATGTTCCAACTTCTGTTCCCTTCCATCTACTCATTTCTTCCAAATCTCCTGCGACATCTTCGCAAGATAAACCTTTGTCTCCAATTCGTGAAGACGCTGCCTTTGACTTCATTTCTTCCAAATCTCCTGCGATATATTCGCAAGATAAACCTTTATCTCCAACTCGCGAGAATGCTGCCTCTGATTTCATTTCTCCAGTTGATCTTCCTATGAATGAAATTCCCCTTATGGTTCCTTCTGCAAATGAAGCCTCTTCTCTTCCCATTGAGAATGTTTCTCAACCTTCTATCTCTACTAGTTCTCTACCTAAGTCTCCTCCTTTGTTGAAAGATACCGTGGAAGGGATAGATATTGCTTTTCAAGGTTTTATCTGAGATTCTAGATGATGGCAAGAAGTCTTCTACTGATCCCATCAAGTCTACTGTTTGTGAAATTCTGAGCAAGCATTTGGGTTCTGACAAAGCTGCTTCGCAGACAACTTTAGAAAAAGAATGTAATGTTCTTCGTCTTGAAAATCAGAAATTTCAGAATGTTTTGCTGGATCGTGATAATCTTCGCAAGAAGAATGATGAATTAAGAGGTATGATTTCCTCATCTATGTCTTTAATTTGCATTTTCGATGGTTTTATCCTTCCCCTGCTTAATTATCCTTTAAATCCCTCTTTCGCATGTTAAGCATTAAATCAGAAACGAGTAATGCAGAGATATCAATTTGAATCTGATGTTGATGCACGTGTTGTCAAAGAAGTCTTAATGGATCAATATAACCAATTAGATAATCTCTATTCATATTCTCTTGATCAAATAAATAATCTTACCAATGAAAATACCCAATTAGTTGAAAAACAAGATCTATTAAGTAATGAAGTATCTCGTCTTTCTTATTCTTTAACCAAAGCTAATTTAGGGATCAAAACTTTATCAGATGAGAATAAAACCTTGTCTCAAGAGAAGCGAGTTTATTTAAACAAGATGGCGATATCTTCGCAACAACTTAATGTTCTCCAAAAAGTATGTGCTGACAAAGAGAAATCTCTTCGCTCTTTAAGAAATGAACTTAAAGAAGTAACAGAATCATCTATCACTGAAAGAGATTCACTCATTCAAGGTAGAATAGCTTTAAGTGTGAAGGCAAATCAGCTTAAAGATCAATATTCCAAATTAGAAGAATCTTATTCTTCTCTTGCGAAGAAAAATGCCTTCCTTGTTTCTAAAGAGAAAAATCTTCAATCTCGACTTAAAGGTTTAGTCGGAGATAAATTTGATGACGCAATGGATCATTGGGAGAATAGTTGTCTATCCTTGATTCAACATCTTATTTCGCAAAAGGAAGGTAGTCATAATAGTTTGACTGCCTTAATTATCTTTCCCTTGTCATATCTCTCTGAATTCCTTATCTTAATAAATTTTTGTATTCTATTTCTCGCAGAGTCTGAGAAGAATCTTCATTATTCTATTTATTATTTGGAGGCTAAATATGCTAAAATTCACAAAGAGAATGCATTACTCGTCTCTACCCTTACTGGTTCTCGCGACCGGGCAGAAAGAAGACTTGATTATCTTGCTTATTTTAAGGATATTCAAGATATGAGTCATCAAAGAGCACTTCTTCGCCAAGTTCATCTCCGGGCTGAAGTCCTTGTAAATGACATTTTATTGTCCAACTATCTTCCTCCTACATCAATTGATCCTTTAGAACTAGATGATGATGAAGTTCCTCGTCCTGCTGACAGTGATTCCGATTATGAAAGCGGTGCAGAGGATAATTTCCTGGAAGATGAAGAAGAAGTTCCTTCTAAAGAAGTATCTGCTGGTGTTAATCAGAATGAGAAATAAATTTCTCCTGAAGAAGTAGTTGCTGGCGATAATCAAAATGCTAGTCATGGCGAAGATCAAAGCCGAAATGAAGGAGAAGCTTGCGAGAATGTTGGCGAAGAACTTCTGTCATCTCCTCCTACTGATATTGATATTGAAGTTTGAGATTCTTTTCTAGCTTTGTTTTCTTGAGATGTCTTATTTTTATTACTTTTGAGAGCTACATTTTTCAATCGACTTTGGAGTCAACTTTTTCTTTTAATATTTTGTTGATAAGAAAGATAATGCTTCTTGTATATCGATTCCCATACTTGCCTCTCATTATCTTTCTTGCAAAAAATAATCTGTTATGAATGTTTATAATTAGTTTGTTTTATATATATGGTCTTATTTTGCCTTCCTAATTAAAGGTCTTATTATGCCATCTCTTGTCATTGCGACAAAATCGCAGGACGTCCTTGCACTTTCATACAAAAACCCATTGATCTTGTCTTAACTTTTTCTTTTGTATTATGGCCTCTTCAGGAATGTTGTGACAATATGACAGGCCTAAATATTCTTGCGAAAATAAAGCCCCATGACATTGCCGTCTTGCGATGAAATCACAGGACGTCTTCGCACTTTCATGCGAAAACCCATTGATCTCATCTTATCTTTTTCTTTTGTATTATTTCCTCTTCAGGATTGTTGCACAAATATGACAAGCCTTAATTATCCTTTCAAATAATAAGCCTCATGACATTTTCGTCTTAAGACACTTATCAGCTCCCTAATGGAGGGTGCCGCCCTTATCTTCCCCCTGGTTGCCCCTTCAAGGATGCGTACTTCTACCATACAAAGTTAGCTCCTCCTATCCAGTCTTAACAACAACCAGTTGTTTTCGCAGCCTCTTATCCCTTTTACCTATAGGGCTTATGGTTACGAGACTGCACCCTAAATGGGGTTTTCTTCAGGCCGAGTGCAGTATAAGTCAAGACTTGTCAAGAATGGCAAGGACGCTTCAAACGCCCTCGACACTCTTGACTCAACCGTGTACCTCGGCGCCTTGATCAGATCTGCACTCCTTGGGAGAGTCCTTATTACCTTAGTCGCCCAAACCAAGTCATATGCTCAAGTTAAGAATCCAAGGTGCCTCTCCCGGATGGGTTTTATTGACCCCAAATCTCCATGACTCAGGTTCCGGTGGCGGTATAGACTTTCCCTGAGTCATGTAATAGGTACCCCCTAATATGACGTACTTTAGGTCTTACATTTGCCTCTTGCGAAATTTTATTCGTGAACTACGGTGTACGCCATAAAGGTTCGCCCCTTTCTTTTATGTCATTGTTCTCTGCGAAAATTTCGCACATCATGATATTGTTTTGTCATGAATAATTCTGCAATTATTCTTTCAGAATTCATAATTTCTCAAAGCTTCTTACGGATAATATCTTTTCAAGTACAATCTGTTCCATGGTCTATCTAATCTATGACCAACATCTCTTCCTTCTGGGTCCATTAATCTATAAGCTCATGTTCCAACTATATCCTTTATGATGTAAGGTCCATCCCATTTTTTCGCTAATTTTCCACCATTTTCTCGCTGATATATTGGTGTTTCTCGCAGTACTAAATCTCCTGGTTGAAATTCACGTATTTTGACACGGTTATTATATTCTCGAGCCAATCTTCGCTGATAATTCTCCATATGTTGTAAAGCTTTTTCTCTTTTTTTTATTCTAATTTATCAAGTTTGTTTAGAATTAAACCCGCACTAAGATTTTTCTCCAAGCTTCTCTCTTTGTTGTCGGAAGAACAACTTCTGTGGGTAACACCGCTTCAACTCCATATGTTAAACAAAAAGGTGACATTTCAGTAGCTTCTCTTCTTGTTGTATTATAAGCCCATACTGCATTATGTACTTGTTCGCACCATGATCTGTGATGTCCTTCTAATTTTTTCTTTAATATATCTGCAATTGTTTTATTTGTTGCTTCTACTTTCCCATTAGCTTGTGGATATAAAGGAGTGGACTTTCCACATTTTATCTTGAATGCATTGAGTAACATTTCTATGTTCTGCCCCTCAAACTGTTTCCCATTATCAGATACCAACTGTGCAGGAATTTCAAATCTGCAAATGATATTTTCGAATATGAATGTAAAGATAGCTTTGTCGCGAATATGTTGTCCTGCCTTCACTTCTGTCCATTTTGTGAAAGAATCTGTTGCGACTATTAAGTATCTTTTTTGTCCAGTTCCTGGTAAAAATGGCCCCACAATGTTTAAGCCCCATTTTCCAAAGGGCCACACACTGGTTGAAGATGACAATGGTGCTCCTGGTGCATGTATCTTCTTTCCATGCCGCTGACAATCTTCGCAACGTCTTGATATTTGTTTTGCATCTTCATGCATGTATGTCCATTAATAACCTTGCATTTTTGCTCTATGTGCCAAAGATCTTCCTCCACTATGATTGCCAGCGTCTCCACTATGTAACATTTTCATCACCTTTTCTCCTTCCTCTCGTGTCAAACATCTGAGTGATGGTCCACTAAAAGATTTTCGGTATAACAACCCGTCTTTTAATTCATAATTCGTTGCTCGGCTTTTTAACTTGTGTGTTTCCAATCTATTTCTTGGTGTTTCTCCTTTCGCCAAATATGCGTGAAGCTCCATTCTCCAGTCTGCGACATTATTTATCTGTTCTTCTTTTTCATTATCTATAACCATCACATCCACATCTTCCTCTTCTTTATTGACTGATGGTGACAGAAGTGTTTGTATTTTTATGCATCTCGCAGTTGGATCTGTCATCATACTTGATATGAAAGCAAAAGCGTCTTCGAGTCTATTATCCTTTCTTAAAATGTGCCTCCATTTTATTTTTGGGATTTTCGCTGACAATTCCTCAACCAGCTTCTTGTATTTCTCAGGGATGGTTCATTTGTAGTATACTCTCCTTTTATTTGGCGAATAACTAGCTGCGAATCACTAGTGATCCTGGCGTTTTCTAGTTTCATTTCTATTGCGAATTTTAATGCATGTATCACAGCTTCATAATTTGTTTCATTATTAGTGGATTCAAATTCCAACCTGAATGAAAAAGGCATCTTTATTCCTTCTGGCGAAATCAAAACAATTTCAACTCCATTTCCTTCTCCATTTGATGATCCATCTACCAGTATTTCCCATCTATTTGGTTATGTTAATAAATCTTTTGGATCTCCATGTTCGTCTTCTACATCCATCATTTCTTCTACTGCTTCATCTTCTTCTAAAGGAAATTCTTCCAAGAAATCCGCAACAACTTGTGATTTTGGTGAAGAAAAAACTTCATATTTAATATCAAAATGGCCTACTTGTGCATTCCATCTCTATACGCTTCCTGATCTTTTAGAATTCTTCATTACTGATTCAATTGGTACTTTTGTTAATACCTTTTTCTTGTGTGCTTGAAAGTATATGCGGAGCTTAAATGATGCATAAACTAAGGCTAAGATTAACTTTTCAATCTTTGAGTAATTCTACTCTTCGGTATTAAAAGTTTTGCTAATGTAATAAATGGGTTTCTCCACTCCTGCGTCAACTCGCAATAATACAACACTTAATGCATGCGACGTTGTCGCAAGGTAAATCAATAATTCTTCTCCTGGTTCTGCCTTTTGTAAAATAGTTGTATTCATAAGATGTTCTTTGATTCCTTGAAAATCCTTTTCACATTCATCACTCCATTTAAATTTCGCACCCTTCTTGAGTATATCGAAAAAATATTTGCATTTGTCTGATGATCGCGAAATGAATCTCCCCAGCGAAGCTAGAAGCCCATTCAACTTCTGTACATCTTTTATCGTTGCTGGTGTTGGCATGTCACGAACTGCTTGCACTTTTTCCGGATCAACCTGTATTCCTTCCTTTGATACAATGTAACCTAAAAATTTTCCCGATGCAACTCCAATAGTACACTTCTCGGGATTCAATTTAATGTCATACTGCCGCATTTGCTCAAAAATCTCCCTCAAGTCTTGTACATGGTCTTTAGCTTCCTTACTCTTTACCAACATGTCATCCACGTATACTTCTAATGTTTTGTGTATCCATTTTGCGAACACCTTCTCTACCATTCTTTGATATGTTGCTCCCGCATTTCGCAAACCAAACGGCATTTTCGTATAACAATATAAACCTCTAGGGGCAAAGAAAGCAGTATGTTCTTGATCTTCTTCAGCGAGAGGAATTTGGTTATACCCTTTGTACCCATCTAAAGATGATACCCTATCATTTCCCGCTGCAGATTCCATCATTTGAGGAATATCGGGTAACGAAAAACTATCTTTAGGGAAAGCTTTGTTCAAATCAGTGAAATCTATGCAAATCATGATTCCCTTGTTTTTCTTTGAGACAATGACCATATTCGCTATCCATTCTGGGTATTTATCTTCTCTTATAATTCCTTCCTCCAGCATTTTCTGTAATTCTTCTTCTATTTGGGAATGGTAAGTTGTTGCGATTTTTCTTATTCTCTGTTTAAATGGTCTCACATTTTTGTTAATCTGCAGTCTGTGGAAAGCAATTGTTGGATCTATTCCTGGTATCTCATCCATATTTCCTGCGAAAATATCTTTATATTCTCGTAGTAAATTGAAAGTTCTTTCTTCTTCTTCTATATCCATTTTGGTTCCAATTCTCAACACTAGAGGCTCCTCTTCAGTCCCAACATTTATTTCTTTTGTTGGTTCTGCGGCAGTGTAACTGGGTTTAGGTTCTCCCATTGGTGTGGGTTCTTTAATTGCTTTTATGGATCCTTCTCCTTCTTCCAAAATTTCGCTGGGTATTCCTTTGCCTTCTTTCGCCCTTATCATATATACTCTAAATTCTTCTTCCTTCTTTGCTTCCTTTATCAATTTTCTGCGAAATTGCTTCCTTTTTGCTTGTTCTTCATAACGCCTTACTTCAGTTTGATGACATAATTTCGCATTGTCAACATCTCCTCTGATTTCACCTGTTCCACTTGGAGTGGGGTATTTAATACATTGATGCAACGTTGATACCACGGCTTTTATCGCATGTATCCATGATCTTCCTAATAACATATTATATGGCGATTCCATATCCACCACGCACAATGTCACATGTGTTTCGATTTCTCTAAGTGGAATTCGTACCACTATCTCTCCTTTAGGTTTTGTTGTGGATTTCCCAAAGCCGTGAACAAAATATGTTGAATTGGACATTTCTTCATCTTTAAATCCCATTCCCCGAAATGCATGATAAAATATTATATCAACTGAACTTCCTGTATCAATTAAAGTTCTGTTCAACATCCATTCTCCTGTGTATTTTATTTCTGTATCCTTCTCTTTTCGTGTAATAGGCACTGTGATGACCAATGGAGATGTATGGTTCAAATTTTCTTTTGGTATTTCTTCTGCCATGAACACAATTCTTTGCTTTTCCTATTCTTTCAAAGGTGAAGTTTTTTTCTACCGCTATAATTTTCTTTCCTTCAAAATTTCGTTTATGTATTCTTCCTTTGATGTTTTCATGAAATTCATTAACCAAACTTTTTGTTATCATATTACACTCCAATTTTTTGCCATTTTCATTAATTCTATTCATCTTTCCTCTAACTGATTCACTTATTTTTTTAATCACTTTCTTGATTTGAATCTTCTCAATCAAAAACCTTCAACTTTCGATCTTCAATGTCCCTGTTTCTAGCGCCATTATGTAGTTGCAGGAAATCCTACACTACACCCCTCATATGATTTCATCGTTGATCAGCTCATTTAGGTTAACGCTTTTAATTTTATTGATTGAATTCTGAATGTTCTTACAAGACAAGGAAAATAAAGAAGATCAAGAATGATCTTTGTTCTGAACTCTCTCTCTCTCCTATTTACTTGTCTCTCACTCAAAAAAGATATCTCTCTTCCTTTACAACTCGAATGACTATTTATAAGGGAAATACATAGTGGATGATAGCTAATCTGTCCTTTATTTTAAGATATGGTTTGCGACATTCTCGCAACCTTACAAATGTTGACTTCGAAATCTTTCTAATTTTCGCGAGACTATCACATCTTTCTCATGATCCTTGCTGATGTCGTTTCTGAAATTGTTCTGCGACGCTTTTGTGCAATACCATTGATAACTTCGCTGAGACATAACTGTTGCGAGATTCTGATCCTACATCTACTGCCTTTAGGAAACTGTCGTAACTTATTAAAACTCTTAAAAAATAAAATAAACTTCTAGGTTATCATAAAAGTACCCTAACTAATAATCCAGAAATTAATTATTTTTATTTACTACTCAATTATCATTAGTAAAGTGCAATCAATAATAGGAAAATAATAGATTTAGTTTCCATAAATAACCTTTCATCATAAATTCCCCATTCATATCAGATACTAATAACCTCCAAGTAGGAGTTTCTTGTATTATTTGTACATAAGCTTCTTCTTTTAAATCTAAAATAAACTAAGTTAAATATTTTAATAGAAACCTACAGGAAATGTAGTCACCAATGAAAAGCACTTTTATAAAATGTCTTTGATGTTCGAACATGCATCATTAAACATATCAATATCAACATTAGTGATGAAAATTTGATCTCTTGAATCAGAAGAATTATAGGGTTTATGGCGTAGTTGCGGGATAAAATACAATTGTCGGGAAAAAGAGTTTGACTAAGTTAATGAAGACTAACTTTTTTTTGTACAATTTGCAAAAATTTAGCAACATCGGGAGTTTGTTGCTTAATTTTCACCAGAAAATCGAAGTCGGTCTTTGTTGACTTAGTTAAGATTTTTGCAACAAAGTTGGTGCTACATTCCGTTGTGAAAATACGGTAGTCGTTGCGAGCTGTTGTAACACCAGAGGCCGTTGCCAAACGCCATTTTTGTTATAGTACATAATTACCAATAAGTGCAATTCTTATCGTATTGGTGATTTGTGAATTTTAATCCCACTATGGACTCATAGATAGGAAGACTCTCAAATTTGAGTATTCATTACCCATTGCAGCGACCGTATCTTTTTACACCACGCAACTCAAAAGATATGTGAAGACTATAATTATCTATCACTCAAATGTATTTTCTATTCTATCAACAAATGAGATTAAGTCGTATAGAAAGCTTTGGGTTGGCTATTTGTGGAGATATTCACTTGTCTGATACGGTGAGCGATGATATGATAGTTTGAAAGCATGTATATCACGAGAAGGGTAAATATGTTCAAAGAAAAATTGATTAAGGTTGTCAATTACCTTAATTTCATCGGCAAAAAGAAAGAGCCTAAACATGGGTATATTACTCGGTACTTTTGATTATGAGAAAGGGTAAATATGTTCCTAAACTACTTCACATTGAACTTCTTGTTAAGGGTTCTACCCCTTTACCTCGTCATTCTTATTTTCCGAAATCTGGTTTTGATGGAGCTTACTGTAAAAAGTTGTAAACTTAACCAAAAAAAAAGAAGACTAAACTTACCTGAAAACTCATATCTGCAAACGCATTTTACAAAAATCCAATATATCTTTCAGTAACCTGATTTGCAAACCTTAGAGCCTAGATGTCGAGACTCCGATAAATTCAAGTATAAACCTTAGAAAGTTGATTTTTCAATTTCAGAGAAGAAGAATCAGGTAAACTTATAAACTCATAACTTATTACTCGTTTTTTTTTTCTTTTTCCATTTTGGATTTATGGTTTTAGGTTTTGATAGTTTGATTTTATTGGTTTGGTTTTGATACAGCAACGAAGGTCAACAAACTAATATCATTTGTACACAAATATCCAACATAGGAATCGGGGTAGTGAAAGTGATAATGTTTATCATGATAGATAAACGAAAAAAAGTCAAAACAACAACTATAAAATTAGGTGTTGTTTAACGCACCCTCATCACCACTGGCGAAACTCTTATGGATTGGAACAAGAATACATTCGGGCATCTTCCAACTCTAATTCGCAAGTCAACGAAGCAAATCCAAAGGGCTCAGCATCAATGCACCATACATAATGGCGAGGAATTAGCATGTTATCTAAATATGGAAAAAGATCTACACAACCATCACCTGATTTTAGTTCAATGTCATGCCACATATTGGAAACAAAGATCCATAATACAATGGCTCCAATCATGAGATAATAATACGACTTTCTTCCATACCAAAGCAACCATACACCGAAGTTGCAGCAACATTCAACAATTACAAGATCAGCAAAATAACTGGATATCCGACAAAGATCAAGTAATTCAGATCATCCTGGAACATTTCACAAATCACTACACAGCTCCGAACACAATAATAGATGAAGAACTATTTGAGGAAATAGCTCCAAGATTAACACCCGCACAATGTGATTCTCTCAAGGCAGAAGTCACGGTGAAAGAAATTAAGCAATCTCTGTTCTCTATCAATTCATAAAGTTCCCCTGGGCCGGATGGTTACACAAGTAAGTTTTTCAAAGTTTTCTGGGATATCACTCATACACAGATAATAGATATGGTTCGAAGTTTTTTTAATTCTTTAAATATCCACCCCCTCATGAACCACACAAACATTACTTTAATCCTAAAAGTGGATCACCCAACAAAACCATCTCAATTCAGACCTATCAGCCTCTGCAATGTCTGTTACAAAATCATATCAAAGATTCTGGTCAACCGCATTCGCCCCCTTCTACCTTTTCTAATAAGCCCGTATCAAAGCGCCTTCGTCCCTCAACGCTCAATTCATGATAACATCACAATTGCAGGAGAGGTATTCCACTACATCAAAACCTCAGTCATTACCAAAGAACCCAAAATTGCTCTTAAACTAGATATCCAAAAGGCTTATGATAGTCTGGACTGGGATTTCATTAAAAAAAGCCTCTACCAAATTAGTATTCCCGGAAGTTTTTGTGGACTATATCATGTTGTGTATAAGCTCAGTCACCTACTCCATCAACATCAATGAAACCCCTCATGGTTTCATCGCACCAATGAGAGGCATAAGACAAGGTGATCCTATTTCTTCATACATTTGCATTGTATGTGCTGAAATTCTATCTACAAATCTTGCCAAATTGGAAGCCAAACAGATGATCCGAGGTCTCAGAATATCACAAAAGGAACCGCCCATATTACATCTTATGTATGCAGATGATCTCCTAATCACCTATAGAGCTTCCCAACAAAGTAACATCCACCTCCAAAAGATACTTCAATCTTATGGATCTTCGGCAGGACAATTAATCAACACAGCCAAATCAACAATCATCCACCATCCGAGATTACTGCCAGAAGATATAAATAATCTACACCAATTTTACAACATTCCAACCTCTTCGAACCTTTGCTTCAAAGACTAGCTCGTAAAGCTAAAGGATTGATGGCAAAATGCCTTACACCTTCTGGAAGGTTAATCCTCATTAAAACCTCATTAACTCCGACATCAAACCACCTTATGCAAACACAACTTTTCCCCACTCATTTCCACAAACAAATCGACCGGATTACAAGGAATTTTTTTCTGGGGGCATGATTCCTCTGTTAGAAAACTGCACCCTTTGGGATGGAGAAAACTCCACACATCGATATCAAAAGGAGGTCTCGGCATCAGGAAGAGTAGCCAACACAATAAATCTTTAATCATGAAAATATTATGGAATATTCACGATCAACCGCACTCCATCTGTACCGGTATATACAAAGAGAAGTACCTCCAACGTCAACAAATTTTTCAAGGTACACTCACCTTACCTTCTACTGCCAGCCCACAATGGAAGCAAATGGCATCCCTTATACCTTTTGTAAAACAACAACTATTTCGTTGTGTAGGAAATGGTTTAGACACCCCCATCCAAGCTAATTGGATACCTCACTTTCCTAACCTTGATCCATCTCATTATTATCCTATCCAAACCGTGGCTGATTTAGTTGACTCTATTACTCACGATTGGAGACATGATCAGCTACATAACCTACCTCCTGATGCAATACAACATATTATCAATATCCACCTTCCCTTGAACAACAATCCAAATAAAATTATCTGGCCACATTCGAAATCCGGTAAATAGATAACCATACAACCATAACCCCCTTACCAACCACCAAATTTCTTTGGACCTTACCATGTCCACCAAAAATCAGCTTTTCTTGTGGAAATCTATCAACGAAGGATTACCAACCTTCTCTCTATTACACCGCATCAATATCACCAATTCAAACATGTGCCCCAGATGCAACTCCGACCCAGAAACGGTGACACACATGCTTATTCACTGTCCTGTGGCAATTGCAGCATGGACCAACCTCTTAAGATGCATACCAACAACCCATCCTCAACATAACGACCATCCTATCTCCTTAAATCCTAAAACAACCATATCTCATCCATTACAAGCTTATACCGATAACACCACCATCACAAGTTTCTGTTTTCTTTTCTGGGCCCTATGGACAACCACAAATGATCTGGTCTTCAACCAATCCCAATCTCGCCATGAAAAAAATCCCGAGGTTAGCTTTAGCACAACAACAAGAATTTGAATGGGCAAAAAAATTCTCCCCACCAGTACTACCTGGAGATCCAATTCTGAGGATTCCAACAACCAGCACAAGAACAACTACAATTATTCAAGTTGGATGGTCGATGCCAGATTCGGGCTGGATAAAAATAAACACATATGGGGCTGATAGAGGCCATCCAGGTATGGCAGAAGCGGGATTCATTTGCAGGGACTCGAATGCACAAACTATTATGGCTCTTGCACAACCTCTAGGTTTAACTACTGCGCTAACGGCCGAGACATCGACAGCAACCAAAACAACAATGGAAAGACAATGGCAAAGAGTGATAATTGAAACAGACTCAGAGAATCACATGCATTTTATTAGAACCTCAGCGGAAGCTCCTTGGTATATATCACAAATGATCGCAGAAATCAAACAAAGAATGCGCCACATACCTTGTTGCCACATTCAACACAATTACAGAGAACGGAACCAAGCAGCAGATAGTATAGCAAACTTTGCAGCAGATAGAATCGAAGAACGAAACTACTCGACAACGATATGGGATCAAACAAACCCACCTTTTCTTACTCAAATTTTGTTAAGTGACTCTGGGGGAATTACTTTCCCCCGTGTAATCTCTGGTTAATTCCTTTTAATGTATTCATGCTTCAAAAAAAAAAAAAACTATGAAAACTCACTAAAATGTATTTTTATATAATTAGTTAAAATATTTTAAAAGTTAGAATGGGTAAATATTATAGGAATAAAAAAGGATAAAATGTATAAATACACACGAGCCTTTAATAATTTCTTTTAACAAACTTCTGTACCTTTGCAAATATATTTAATATTACAGTAGAACCTATCTATATTAATATTCTTGGGCATTCACAAAATTATTAATATAGGGAGGTTATTAATATAGAGAGGTACCCATAGAAAATGTAAAAATTTAAGTTCAATGTATGTGCAATGTATTTGTACTTGTGGTTAGATGACATACATACATTTTATAGTTCCAATATATAAGTGCATGTATATATATCTTGGAATTTTTAGTTACAAGAAGCTTTAAAGCTTTAAACATGCTCGACAAGTTGAAAGTATTTTGGCTTCAATAAGAAGGTGTTTATGTTGATGAGATATTACGCATCTGCAAGTCAAATGAAGCTGTAGTAATCCAACAAATTACTTCTTTTTCTCAAAAAACTATAGATGAATATTTTATTTAAACATAAATTTAATGTAACTAAATATATATTTTTTATTATAATATTGATTATTACTATTTAGAGGTAAATTCTTTAAGACGGGACTGGAAAAAATCATTAATATTAAACTGGAGAGGTTATTACTATTTCCTACTGGCCCAAGTTGGGAATATAAATTTTTATTAGTATGTAGAGATTATTAATATATGGAGTATCAATATATGGAGGTCCTACTGTATAAAGTTATAATGGATAAAATCTTATTCCAAATGGTAGTAGATATCATCGACCCAATCTCTCGTATCTGGAATCAAGAAAAATTAAGCACCCTTCCAAATCCTATATCCCAAAAAATCATAAACATCCACTTTCTCCAAAACAACACACAAGATAAAATTATCTGGTCACATTCAAAATCTGGAAACTACACTACATCTTCGGGATACAAATATCTAACCCATGGTCAACCAACTCATACCCCCTTTCCACCCACCAAATTCCTGTGGACTTTACCATGTCCACTAAAAATTCGGCTTTTCTTGTGGAAAGCAATCAATGAAGGATTACAAACCTTCTCTCTCCTACATCATATCCACTTGACCAACTCTGACATATTCCCCAGATGTAATGTTGATCCAGAATTGGCGAGTCACCTTCTAATTCATTGTCCAACGACATTTACATCCTGGAACACACTAATCACTCAACTTACAAACACACCAAACTCCAATTACCCCCTCACTCTCACCTTAACACCTCAGACAACCATCTCCCAAATCCCACAACAATCTGCACCAACAACCGTAATCTCCTCTTTTTGCTTCCTTTTCTGGACCCTATGGTTAGCTAGGAATGATCTTATATACCGACAAAAACAAACAACTTCAGCCGAAATCTTAAACTGGGCTCAAAAACTACAATAAGAATTCACCGCGGCACTAGATTCCTTGCTACTAATCCTACCAGGAGATGCACCAATATATAACCATCCAAGTGGAGACAAAAGAATATCTACAATATCGGTAGGATGGTCAATTCCAAATATCAAATGAATTAAGATTAACACCAATGGAGTAGCCAGAGGTCACCCAGGCTTTGCGGGAGCAGGATTCATCTGCAGAAATTCCATCCCACGAACTTTAATGGCTTTAGCTCAACCTTTAGGAATTACGACTGCCTTAACCGCAGAAACTTGGGATTTTCTTTTGGCTTCTAGAACGGCAACAGAAAGACAGTGGCCAAAAGTTCTCTTTGAAACTGACTCAGAAAACCTTTTGCGCTTCATCACGTCCTCTATCCCTCCTCCTTGGCACATCTCAAGGATGATTGAGGAAATAAAGAAGAGATTCAGACAGATCCCACAGCTTGCCACTCAACATAACTACGGGGAAGGAAACCTAGCCACATATGGTTTGGCCAATCATGCCGCAGATGGAAGCCAAGTAGGAAACTTATCAACCAAAATATGGAACCAGGCAATCCCTTTTTATTAGTCAAATTTTATTTCATGATTCAGTGGGTACCACATACCCACCACAAATTGTAACCTAATCTCCTATCAATAAAATGCATGATTCAAAAAAGAAAAGAAAAAAAGCACGTGAACCTTTTACTCTATGGCTTGCGTTTTCTTTGAATGCAGGAGGCATTTTGAGGCACCCCATTTATTGGGAAGGCAAAACTTTCATTGCATTACATATATTTACAAAGTTAGAGGAGTTTTGAAAAGGTTCTTACGTAATCCGGGATACAACAAAAATGCGAGGCAGCTGATTACGCAGTTTATGACACGAATCAGACAAATTCAAACGAATGATTGGCTACCTTTGTACCCTCCAGTTCCGCATCAGACGATTATTGGTCAGAGATTTCAGCCCAATCAACGTCATGATGATCCCGTCCATTCTAGTCCAAGTGTTCAAAATAGCAGCATTCATCCTCCAGAGAACCATTCGGTGCAAACTTAGGTTTGCTTTTTTTTTTTTCTACTTGAGCAACTATTTTTTCTACCATCTATGGTGCAAGTGGAATGGAGACTAAATTTATTTTCATTATTTGGTATAGTATTAATCTTTGATATTAATTCTATGATCCTCTAAAATTATAACTCTTTTTTCCAGTTTCGTACAGAACGATTTACAGGAACACCCTGATGAGTTTTAGCCCTTTTAGGCAGTCTTTGATGGAGCATACCCCAACTATTTAATGGAATCTCACAATGTGGTGGATCATTTGTTCAGGGGACCTTACTACTTTAGTAATGACATTGATCCTGGATTCATGGATGAGATGCTAATTTCCCATAAGCTAGCCATTTACAGATAACACAGTTAAGAGCTTGTTGTTATTGTTTCGTTTTTAGTATCGATCAGTTCAAGCTACTTCTGTTTGTAAGTATCTAGTTAGTGATTGTTTTGTGACTTTTGTCGATTTATGGGTTTCCCTCCAGAAAAGATACCTATTATGTCCTTATTCCTTCATTATTTATGGACCCCAAGAAAAGATCACGTATCTCTTATGGAGATTTTATAATTTGAGGGAGTCTGTGAGGTTTTTATGCTTAGAAAAAAATCCTTCAAAAAGTGAAAGATTTTGGGAGATTTTAGTTGGATAGACTGTCCACATTTAGCAAAACTAAGGTTTGAAATCCTGGAAAATCAAGATTTGCAGACGGACTTACACTTTAATACTGATTCACTAGTAATCTTATCAGGATTTCAAGGTAAAATTCTTTTGGAAGATTGTTGCTTGACATTGTTTCTTCTTTATGATCCCTTTCGTTTTTAATTCTGGGAGACTCCATGAGCTTAAATTATCGAATTTGGATTTTAACATGACATAAAATACAAATCCATAGAAATGCTTTGTGACTTCAGAATTGAAAAATCCAATATCCTCTCTGATCAACATGAAAAAGAATAAAATGAAGTGAGCGTTACTACCAAGAATGAATTTGTCTTGGAAATAAACAATTTATAAAACAGAAATGTTTGGTGTTGTTTATTTGTTTAAGTGTCCAAAAAAAATAATTATTGACAACATTTGAGAACTCACAAAGTTATTAATATATGGAATTTATTTATATAAAGACGTATGATAAGAAAATATATTTTTTTACTAGCTCAATGTATATAAATGTTACTGGCTAATAGGCGTACATATATATATTACGAAGTTTCCAATACGAAAACACATGTATATATCCACGAATTTGTAAGAAAATACCAAAAGTTTAGCGCCGTAAAATTTAAACATGCTCGACAAGTTGGAAATATTTTGATTTCAATAAGAAGGTGTTCGTGGTGCGAGAGGTCTTACGCATCGGCAAATTAAAAGATGCGGAAATGACCTATACATATTTTTCATCACACAATTATAGATAAGTATGTTATTTCATTTTAAATTTTTATGTAACATGATCGATAACTTTTTAAATATAAATGGAAAAAGGTGGTCTAACAACACCACCAAATATTTCACTTAGCAATCTGGATGGACAAACTCGAATATACTTCTAAGAGAATCGAACACGACTCAATCAATTAAAAGTATATCAACGAGTTTATATCTCTCTCTTGATTTGATTTACTCAAGCAAGAATTGCGAGTTCTAATCAAACGCAAGGTATAACTTGGACGGTACCAAAGACCAATGTCCAAGGATCAATCAACTACAACCAACAACCAAAGGTTGGATTAAACAAGTTGATGATCTAAACGCACAACCTGTATTATTTCAATTATAAAGATAAACAGTATAATGTGGAAAATGAAATAACACAGACACCATAAATTTTGCTAACGAGGAAACCGCAAATGCAGAAAAACCCCGGGACCCAGTCCAGATTGAATACACACTGTATTATGCCGCTACAGACACTAGCCTACTCCAAGCTAACTTCGGACTGGACTATAGTTGAACCCTAATCAGTCTCCCATTGATCCAAGGTACAGTTGTACTCCCTACGCCTCTGATCCTAGCAGGATACTGCGCACTTGATTCCCTTAGATGATCTCACCCACAACTAAGATTTGCTACGACCCAAAGTCGAAGGATTGACAATAAACAAATCTGTCTCACACAGACAAGTCTATCAAAGGATCAATCTGTCACCCCACAGAGAAACCCTAAAAGGTTTTGTTCCGTCTTTTGATAATAATCAAGGTGAACAGGAACCAATTGATAATCCGGTCTTATATTCCCGAAGAACACCCTAGATTAATCAATCACCTCACAACAATCTTAATCGTATGGTAGCGAAACAAGATGTCGTGGAATCACAAACAATGATACGAAGATGTCGTGGAAAATTGCTATGCGAGCTTTTCTTCAAGCACGTGATTTTCAATCATGGGTGAGTACACCATTGTTGAGATAACAGTTGCAAAGAAAAATTCTGACGGTTTGAATGCTATCATACATGCCATTACCCCAAGTCTTCAGCACTATGTGACAAACTGCATTAGGTTTAAAAATGCTTGGGATATCTTAGAAACCGCATTTGAAGGTAACTCCAGTGAAAAGGAAGCTAGGCTTCAAAACCTTGATTCCGATTGGGAGAACCTTCGTATGGCATATGAAGATACATTTGATGAGTTTAATCACAGAGTGTCTAAAATTGTTAATGCATCTTTTGCATTGGGTAAGACTATTCCTGAAAAGGACATTGTGATGAAAATTCTCAGATCACTTCCATCTAGATACGAGTCTAAGAAGCATGCCATCGTTGAGGAAAATAACCCTGATAATCTTTACAGAAACACCTTGGTTGGAAAGCTAAAGATCTTTGATCATGAGCATTCATCCAACATTGGAAAGGATGTTTCCTTTAAAGCATAGAAGAACATTGAATTACTTGATAAGAGTAAAAGTGTTTATGTCTCTGAGGATGATCAGTCTGAGGGTGATTTTTCGGATGAAGATCTTGACAAATCAGTCTCCTTGATCACAAGACAGTTTAGGGATCTTCTATTGAAGAGAAGTAAACGGTTTTCAAGAGACAAATCTAAGTCGTCAGATAAACCACACAATCGCATACCTCCTAAAAATAGGGATGCTGAGGAGGCTGATGACGAAGATATGCCATAGTGCTTTAAGGCTTTGGTCATTTTGAAAACGAGCGCCGAATCGTAGAAAATACACTGGGAACAAAGGTCTTGCTGTAACACTTGATGAGATGTCTGAGATCTATGATTCTGATGAAGATAGGAAATCAAGTGTCGGTCGACTATGTGAAAACATTGATTTCGATAGTTGTAGCAATACATATACCAATCTTGATGGTTTCAGTAAAGATGAAAATCCAATCAAGCTGGAAGAATCAATTGACTCATCCTTTGGAAACTCTGCTTGTAATGTTTCAGGGTCTACCTTGTGTTTAGCTGCAGTCGCAACACAGATGATTGAATATTATCTAAGATTAACGTGCTCGTTTTGTTCTCAGAAGGGACATGAACTATCAAGATGTTACAAGTACAAAGATCAAGTGAGGCACGCCAAAAAACTTCAACGAAGAGCAAATCAATTAGCAAGGAAGCTTAAACTTGCTCAGAAGACCGCTGAGGTATGTAGAATTTTATCTTCGTTTAAGAAGTCAGTTTCCAAAGACAAAACAACACCATTTGAGAAGAAAGTATGGTCAAATCGTTTTGATAGACAAAAGTCAGAGGATTCCTCACAAGAGAAAATTGGTGGACAAATTGTTGTTCACCACAGCACAGGTTAATTGTGTTGATTGGTAAATCTTGTCTCATGTGCCTGATCGAAAGAGACAAGATTGTGAACGCACATGATTTAGGAAAAGTTTTTTTCTTAGGTTTGTTCTTTTCTATCTATCAAATAAAAGAAAGGATTATTATCGACAATTCTATTCTTTATAGGGTTTTAGAGTTGGACGACCACGAACCTGTTTAAAGGTGTCGAACCCTACATTCTTTTTTCCTCTTTGATATTCTTTATATTTTAAGACTGCTTGTTGAGATTGTGAATTTCACTCACAAAAACCAGTTGGTAATAGTTGTTCTGAAAGCATTATGTATTTGGATGGGAAAGATGTCAACATGATTGTTAAGCCATCAATCAAGGAAAAAGAGAAATCTCCAGTAACTCCGTCCTTAAAAAAAGAAGGAGGAATACAAGAAAGCCAAGGTCTGTCCCTTCTAACTCTCATAAGTTTTCGGATGTTCTTGATGAGTTAAAGGTAGTAAGAAAGGAGATTCGTTAAATAAAGGCTTGCGTTTTAAGGTCTTTGGAAATTCATAAAGCCCTGGTTCGACATAATCAGCCAAGACGTTGTTGATATCAACTCCTATCTCCATGAACCTTATGTTCCAATAGTTGTTGACAACACGGAGTTCGAGAATGATAAATAATTTCTCAAAGACATTGTCGCCTAGTCTGTCTTCTTTTTGGTTCAGTTGGAAGAATAACTAGTGCTTGGAATAACGATGATTGTGACTACACAGAGCTATTATTTTCATCTTCTTGTTTTTAGGTTTTCGGTTTAAATTCTAAAACTATTTGGAGGATGATGTTTTGCAGTATTTAATCTTTATGATTTTTCATATTGCAAATTGTTATGGGATATTGGTGTTTACGTCCGTGAATTATAGTGTCCCATATTTTGTCAAAAGTAAAGTCGTTCATGATCGGTATTCGTTTATTGGTTTAGGAATGAATGGACTTTTGACAAATACAAAAGTTAAGGCTATGTTATCAATCTTTGAAGGAAGATAGGTTAAAATATTTTGTGTGCAAGGATGATGTCTATTATTGTTATGCATATAATGATCTAAGATAGAATGAATCCTTGTGTGTTTCACGGTATTGATCTTCATTGATCCATTCTTTTTGTATTATCGTGAGACTCCGTAATGTGTCTTATGTTGAGCACGATACAACGAAGTTGATTATTTTATGATTAGCTTTGTTGGTTGTTCCATGAGATACCTTATGTTGAGCATTTTAGAACTAAATTAATCATTTCATTTGGTTATTTAGTTATTACTCCATAAGTTCCTTCTTGTGTTGAGTATATATGTACGATTAAGCTAATCATTTTTATGGTGAACTTACTCGTAGTTTTGTAAGTTTACTTATGTTGAGCACAATCAATTAAATTGATCACTTTTGTGGTTAACTTGATTACGTCTTCCGATTAAATTAGTCATGGGTTTACTTATGGCTAATTTGATTGAGATTTTGGATATAAAAATCATTGTCATGGTTTTGGTGTCCAACAAAAATCCTTCTTTTCTCTTGAAATTAAGGTCGCTCGTTGTTGTTCCTTTGGGAATGACATCTAATGGGGGAGAGTTCATTTGAACTTGTGCTTAATGGTCATATCTTGAGGGGTGTGCGGCTATGGAATTTTAGAGAGGTTATATTGTATCTTTAAACTCCTTGATCAATGTTGTTAGCTTCGGCTATGATTGCATCTAAATAAGTTGATGTGTGTTCTTTCTCTTTGTCATGAAATGTCTCTTACGGAAATTTCATTATGATCCCGTTCTTGTACCTTTGCCAATTTTATTGACAAAAAGTGGGAGAATTAATATGTAGTTCACACTACAAATATATATGGTTTTCGGATCATTGTGTAAGGGGAGTGGTTTCCATGTGAGATGTAGTATTGACTAAGGGGGAGTGATACATATCACCATAGTATTATTATTGAAGTTGTGATACAATTGAACTTTGACACTGTGTAATAATACTATGACAATGTATAACAATGATCGAGGACTATGTTTTCTCATTGTTATATCTACGGATCTTCAACAACAGTGATGCTGAACTTACAACCTTTGGGATTATTAGAGTACTTGGAAATGACGAAGATTTCGAGGAATGCTGAAGATTAGACTTATGAAATAGGAGCTACTAAAATTTCATTATCTTTTTTGTATTCCATATGTATTAATAGTTTTGTCACTAAAATTGAAAAAGGGGGAGATCGTTAGAGCACTGCTCTAAAATTCCATAAATCATCTTTAGATATATAACCTTCTCAACTTCGCAGACTAGGTTCGCGGGCTTAAGATACCGGACAGAGTTTACAAACTCCAGCAGAAATTCTCGGGATGAGAACTTCGCCGGTTCGCGGACTTGGCTCACGCAAGTAGTTTGTCAACTCCAGCATAAATTCTCGGGTTTGAGAACTTCGGCAGTTTGCGGACTGAGTTTGCGGACTTGGCACTTGCCATACTTCCGGTTCTCTTGATCAACAAAGTTCGAGAACTTTCGGTTCAAGGAATCCGTTGGTTATGTAATATAAACTCTCATTTCAATCATTGAAACATTCTCAGAGAACGTTATATAGCTGTTATTCACAGACCAATTTTTGTCAGAGAAATTTTCAAAGATTGAAACATATCATGACTTTCGTCACTAGGTGAAGATAAACTTGGTCGAAGCGAAAAGCTTACCAATATATATTTATAGATATAGATAGGCGAGGTATACTCGGCTCGAAATACCAAATGTGTATAATCTAGTTGGTGTGACAAGCAAAGACACACAAAAGCTTGCAAGTATACAAGGCCAAGTTATGATATAGAAGGTAAGCAGGGGGTCAGTCCACAGGGAGTGGGAGCATACAAGAGAAACCTAAGCTAACAATGGTGACAATGCACTATGGCAGTGAGCAAAGCAAGGTAAATGGCATGAACCAAGGATGCAAGGTAAAGCAGTAAAGAAACAGTTAAGAAAACAACAAGGTAAATCAGCAAAGAACCAAGGCTTGGAAGCCAAGGGCAAGGTGAGGATTGTGCACTGATTTCAGTGCACAGAAGGCTTCAAAGTGCAAGAAAAAAAAAGGCAAGAAAATAAACTGAATTGAAAGCACACAGAACTGAAAATATAAGTGACTGAGAAGGGATTGGTGGTTAAGCCAAGGCTTAGGATCCACCTTGTGTCCTAATCAAATGACATGTTTCTAGATTGTGTTTGATCCTATGCATACATCTAGAAATGGAAGAATACTAAATTGCTCACTAGTTTGCCCCTAGCATTGGCTGTCTTTTGACAGTACAGCCAATCACAGGCTCTATGAGCATTGGTATCTCCCATTTGCTCAATCAAAACATACAAGGAAGTAACTATCCTAGCAACCTGTCAAAAGACAGTACACAAGGCTTCAACTGAGCCTTAGCTTAGTGCTATTTAGCTCATGCTAAACATGAATAAAGCAATCACATTCATCACATGTAATAATTCAAACACAACTAGCAACATTTGAGATAACTAAAAACATATGCAATTTTCAACTGTTAACTGATAAGCAACTGAAAGTGAAATTCATTAAAATCTTGTGGCAAATTCTCTACTGGCTAGTCCAGAGAGATACACAGTGTCTTTCACACACTCCACATAACACCAATTTATACCCCCCTATCAGAATTAGGGTTCACAGCCCCTTTTCCCCAAAATCAGAAAATCAGGTGAAATTGATTTACCTAATGTTGATGAGATACTCGCTCCATCTCGTGCTCCAATTGCTGCTCTAACATCAACTTATATCTTCAATTTCTCACCTAGGGTTTCAGTCAACAGAGATGAGAAATTGAGGAGATTAGTTGATGAAAAAGAGGTAAAACGTGATAGTGATGATGGGTTTAGGTGTGGTGGTGATAGAGTGATTTGGGGAGAAGATAGTGGAGTGATTTGGGGGAAGGTAGTGGTGATGGAGACGGACATGGTGGTACTGTTGCAGAGAGGGGGGGGAAAGATGGTTTCGATGGATTTGGGAGAAGGGTGTGTTTGGCTAATGGGTGTAGGGTTCGGGTACTAGGGTGTTGAGCAGGTGTAGAGGATTTTGATGTTTCGCGAAGCTGGACCGATGGATGGGAAGATGGTAGGTGGATCTGACGGCGATGCGGAGGCAGGCGATGAGCGACCGTCGGATGAAGAGATACAACGAAACGAACGGTACTTGATGGAGTTAGGTACTGTAGTGTAAGGCGGAGATATCAAACTTCGATGCACAGCAAGGGAGCGACCGTTGGATGATGAGATGGATCCAATCTAACGGCTGAGAATGGAGGCGGGTATGGATATAGAAAATGGGTTTGGGTAAGGGTTTGGGCTTGGAAAACCTTGAGCCCACTTCTTCTTTAAGAGCAACTTTCTTCTTCTTGAGCCCATTTCCAGCTTTTTGGACGTGCGCTCCATTCTTTGCGGCTTCCTTGCGTAATTTCTCCCGGCTTTTCACCACTTTTCTGCTCTTTTTGCTCCGCAAGTCATCCAGACTTTATTTATTACCTAAAAATGCAAAATTAAGTAAGAAAAATATTTATTCTTGAAAACAATGAAAATACAGAATATGGGATAAAATGTAGAATTAATGCATAAAAGATGAGTTAAATGCCAACAAAAAGGGATAAATATATACAATATTTGGCACTCATCAAATACCCCCAAACCTGAATTTTACTTGTCCTCAAGTAAAACAAAACTAAGGAAATCCTAACTATACCACTGTCGCTGGTCTCTCGAATGCATTTAGCGTATGCACTAAGCCTTTTAAACCACTAAGTGTCCCTAGTGGACGAGTTAAGTCTCGTGAAGGTTTGCTTAGAACGCACCTACAAAGTTCTAGGTCAAAATATAAGCTCAGATTCCATCAAATGTGACATGTGCAAAACAGTTTAAGCTCACAGCAAAATGGAGATGTCAATCTAGCTATCGAAGGCACAATCCTAGCACTGATAACAAAAAAAGACATGTGATAAGAGTGTAAAGTGTATCTACACATGTGTAAAGAAAGATCTGAAGTTATGACTACTAATCACCAAGAGATAGTTTCTCAGGCTAAGAACTGAGGTCGAAATCTAGCTAGCTGTCCGGACTTTACGAGAATTGTGAATGAGTTGGAGGTATTTCACAATTACTCGCGTTGTACATCAATGGCATACACCCTCCTTGCTTATTACAATAAAACACAAAAGATGACTCTTTACATGACTCTTATTTACATTGACTACTCTCTTTTATTTTTGGAACAAGAGAGAATGGAATTGATAAATACTTGATTTTTTTTTATTTATTTTTTTTTGAATAAGGAAACACTTTTGATACATATACAAAAGGAAACAAAAGATTACATGACACTTTGCAAGAGGTATCCCTTTTTGATGCACCCAGTTAAATTCGATGGTTGTCTTTCTTAATGTAACCTCCACCTTCTATCCCAACCAACCAAAGAACAAGCTAGTCAAGTTTCGTTCAGTATTCTAAAGTGATTGGCAATCGTGACTTCCTATCAAACACCTTGAAGATCGAGGCTATACATGTATTGGTAGATCGTGCGCGTGCAAGTTTCTTATCACTATGTGAATTGTGCTAGAATCAGGGTGCCTAAATATCTAGACTAAGACTCCTAATAATTACATATTTGCACAAGAGTCAACATTTCAAGGTAAATGAGCTCGATTTTTATGTTTTGTTTTTTCAATTTTTAATTTTTTTTATTTTGATTTTTCAATTTTTTTGGAATTTTTCAATTTTTTCAAAAAGATGGAGTTTTGTTTTCAATTATGGCATATTATCGTGGTATCTACTCTATACCCCCAAACCTAAACTAAACATTGTCCTCAATGTTTAAAAATATGGAAAGAATTAGAATGCAACATATGGAAAGGGACATGCTGAGTAGAGTAAAAGGAGAGAGAATACCCGATTTCGGCGAAAGCAGAATTAAAACTCCGTTATTCAAGGCAAAAATCCAACATATTTCAGCCGAGATCATATTGGATAAGCAAAATATATACAAAAAGAACAAAAGGGTTTTTAAAATTTTATCTACTGGATTATTTACAAAAATATTCACCATACACTAACAATCTAAAGAGTTGAGGATCAACCCAAAAGACAAAGTGTAGCGGTTTCAACAACTTCACACATGAAAGAAAAGCACGTGAAGCTGTGAAACCAAATGAGCTACCCCCAAACCTGGATTTTACAGAAGATACAATTTTGAAAACAAAATCGCGCAGTTTTGGGGGTTCATCATGCACAAGATCTAACTCAAAGTGAACTGTGCTATGGACGGGCAAACATGCAATTTCCAACTGTGGTTCCTCAGATGTATTATACTTAGAAGCAAAATAGTCCAAGAGGACTTGGGAAGCACACAGTTCCAAACCTAGGTTGGGGACTCTCAGAAAAGTCGGTTTGTCAATATGGGTACAAACCAAATCTAGGTTGGGTGGAAGGCCATCAGATTGTGACTTATGTAGGACGATAGGCACATCATTATTAATCAAATCAAAATCTCCTAAATCATCTACACATGTCACATCATGCTCACAATCATCAATCAAATTAGCAAGTTCACACTCAGAATCATCAGAATCATCAACAGTAAAATTGACATTGGAATTAACCCAATTAGGGGGTATCTCGGCTAACCAAGAACACCTCAACAGTAATACCCAGCCCTCAATTTATACAAAAAAGGAATGACGAACCCTAATTCCCAAAACCGAGAAAACTAGGGTTAGGGTTTACCTAAAATTCTTCACCCACGTCGACGACCCATGCTCTCTTCTTGTTCCTCCTGCTCTTCCCATGCTTCTATTGCTTCTTCTTCCATCTCTGTCATGCCTATAACTCTATTTCCCTAATTTCAAAACCCTAAATTTGAGAGGGTTTGTGAAACTAGCGAAATAGGCTAATAGGATGGATGGGTTTCGATGTCTTTGATGTAGGGTGGCTATGGTGTTTGGTGATGAAGCGGCAGTGGCAGAGGTGGTGTTCTGGTGGTGGCAGGACATGGTGGAGGTGATGGAGTTGCAGAGCAGCTCTCTGCAACAGGGTATGGAGGAGAAGAGGTCGAGTGATTTTGGGTTAGGGGGCGTTTGGCTAGGGGTATAGGGTGTTCGATACTTAGGTGTTAGGCGGGTTCAGCGAGGTTCGATGATCTGCGACAAGGAGCGATGGATGGGAAGATGGTAGGTGGATCTGACGGCGATGCGGAGGCAGGCGATGAGCGACCGTCGGATGAAGAGATACAACGAAACGAACGGTACTTGATGGAGTTAGGTACTGTAGTGTAAGGCGGAGATATCAAACTTCGATGAACAGCAAGGTAGCGACCGTTGGATTCAACTACCATCTAATCTGAAGGCTTGGAATTTCAGCGCTGTGGTGCTCGGCAGAGACATCATATTTTGATGATCTATGAAGGAGCGACCGTCGGATGCTTCTGAGAACTGATCTGATGGCTGAGAACGGAGGCGCTTTTGTGTGTAGAAAATGAGGTTGTGCGCACCATTCTTCGCGGCTTCCTTGCGTAATTTCTCCCGGCTTTTCACTACTTTTCTGCTCTATTTCGCTCCGCGACTCATCCGAACTTTATTTATTACCTAAAAATGCAAAATTAATTAATAAAAATATTTATTCTTGAAAACAATGAAAATACAGAATATGGGATAAAATGTAGAATTAATGCATAAAAGATGAGTTAAATTGACAACAAAAAGGGATAAATATATACAATATTTGGCACTCATCAAATACCCCCAAACCTGAATTTTACTTGTCCTCAAGTAAAACAAAACTAAGGAAATCCTAACTATACCACTGTCGCTGGTCTCTCGAATGCATTTAGCGTATGCACTAAGCCTTTTAAACCACTTAGTGTCCCTAGTGGACGAGTTGAAGTCTCGTGAAGGTTTGCTTAGAACGTACCTACAAAGTTCTAGGTCAAAATATAAGCTCAGATTCCATCAAATGTGACATGTGCAAAACAGTTTAAGCTCACAGCAAAATGGAGATGTCAATCTAGCTATCGAAGGCACAATCCTAGCACTGATAACAAAAAAAGACATGTGATAAGAGTGTAAAGTGTATCTACACATGTGTAAAGAAAGATCTGAAGTTATGACTACTAATCACCAAGAGATAGTTTCTCAGGCTAAGAACTGAGGTCGAAATCTAGCTAGCTGTCCGGACTTTACGAGAATTGCGAATGAGTTGGAGGTATTTCA
This sequence comes from Papaver somniferum, assembly GCF_003573695.1. NCBI lineage: Eukaryota > Viridiplantae > Streptophyta > Magnoliopsida > Ranunculales > Papaveraceae > Papaver > Papaver somniferum. The sequence continues at coordinate 256,570,908 of NC_039364.1, forward strand.
CAATTACTCGCGTTGTACATCAATGGCATACACCCTCCTTGCTTATTACAATGAAACAACAAAATGACTATTTACATGACTCTTATTTACATTGACTACTCTCTTTTTATTTTTGGAACAAGAGAGAATGGAATTGATAAACACTTGATTTTTTTGTATTTTTTCTGATATTTTCTTTTTTTCTGAATATACATCGTTTTTTTTTTTTTTTTTGCACAAGAACTTGAAATTGATTTTTTTACATAAGGTAGCTCTTTTGATACATAACAAAAAGAAACAAAAGATTACATGACACTTTGCAAGAGGTAGCCCTTTTTGATGCACCCAGTTAAATTCGATGGTTGTCTTTCTTAATGTAACCTCCACCTTCTATCCCAACCAACCAAAGAACAAGCTAGTCAAGTTTCGTTCAGTATTCTAAAGTGATTGGCAATCGTAACTTCCTATCAAACACCTTGAAGATCGAGGCCATACATGTATTGGTAGATCGTGCGCGTGCAAATTTCTTATCACTATGTGAATTGTGCTAGAATCAGGGTGCCTAAATATCTAGACTAAGACTCCTAATAATTACATATTTGCACAAGAGTCAACATTTCAAGGTAAATGAGCTCCATTTTTATGTTTTTTTTCAATTTTTTAATTTTTTATTTTGATTTTTCAATTTTTTTTGGAATTTTTCAATTTTTTCAAAAAGAAGAAGGAGTTCGTTTTCAATTATGGCAAATTATCATGGTATCTACTCTATATCCCCAAACCTAAACTAAACATTGTCCTCAATGTTTCAAAATATGGAAAGAATTATAAAATAATATATGAAGAGGAACATGCTGAGTAGAGTAAAAGGAGAGAGAATACCCGATTGTACGGCGGCAGCTCGATTAAAACTCCGTTATTCAAGGCAAAAATCCATCATATTAGGAGTCACAATGGATGAGCACAAAATATACACAAAGGGAAATTTAACTAACACATTATCTACAAGAAAATTTTGGTTTTTAATGGGATTGGACTTTTTGGAAAAAATTTGGTTTTGTTGGGAAAAAGACAAATTTCGGTTTTGATGGGAAAACGAAAAATTTTGGTTTTTAGGGAAAGATTTGGAAAACTTTTTTTGGTTATTTAGGGAAAGAGTGGACCAGTTTAGTCCACATAGACTGGGTCCTCCAGGTTGGTTGTTTCAATGTCGGGTGGAAATGGCTCAAGGAATGGCTTTAATCTCTGCCCGTTGACTTTGAAAACGTTCTTGTTGGAGACATCCTCCAGCTCTACAGCTCCATGAGGAAAAACTGTGCGTACTAGGTACGGTCCCTTCCATCTGGAACGCAGTTTTCCTGGAAAAAGATGTAATCGGGAGTCATACAGCAAGACTTTCTGACCAGGAGTGAAGGATTTGCGCAGAATACGCTTATCATGAAATATCTTCATCTTTTGCTTGTACAGCTTGGCACTGTCATAAGCCTCATTTCTCAATTCTTCCAACTCGTTGAGTTGAAGTTTCCTTTGAATTCCAGCTTCGTCCAGAGAAAAGTTCAGCTCTTTGATTGCACAGTAGGCACGATGTTCTAATTCCACAGGTAGATGGCACGGCTTTCCATACACTAGACGATAGGGGGACATGCCAATTGGTGTCTTATAAGCTGTTCTATAGGCCCACAAAGCATCATTCAATCTCAATGACCAATCTTTCCTGGACGGGTTGACCGTCTTCTCCAGAATGTGCTTAATTTCCCTATTAGACACTTCCACTTGTCCACTAGTCTGAGGGTGGTACGGAGTAGCAACCTTGTGAGTTATGCCATACTTGCGTACTAAAGACTCAAAGTACTTGTTACGAAAATGTGAACCGCCGTCACTGATGATAGCTCTAGGGGTACCAAAACGTGAAAATATGTTCTCCTTTAGAAATGAAAGTACCACCTTGTGGTCATTTGTTCTGGTTGCTATGGCTTCTACCCACTTAGAAACGTAATCAACTGCGACTAGGATGTACAACTTGCTGTCAGACATGGGAAATGGACCCATGAAGTCTATCCCCCAAACATCAAAAATCTCCACAATCAAAATGGGGTTCAATGGCATCATGTTTCTCCTCGAAATGCTTCCTAGCTTTTGACAGCGTTCACAAGCAACACAATAATCATGGCAATCCTTGAACAATGATGGCCAATAGAATCCACACTGCAAGATCTTTGCAGCGGTTTTCTTGGCACTGAAATGGCCTCCACATGCTTGGTCATGACAGAAAGATATCACATCTTTCTGTTCAGTGTTGGGTACACATCTCCTAATGATTTGGTCTGGACAGTACTTAAACAAATATGGGTCATCCCAAAGGAAATGTTTGACTTCAGCCAGGAATTTAGAGCGGTCTTGTCTTGACCAACGTGAGGGCATCCTACCTGTAGCGAGGTAGTTAACAATATCAGCAAACCAAGGAAGGTCTGAGATAGACATCAGCTGTTCATCTGGGAATGATTCTCTAATCAGCTCAGATTCATCAATAGACTCTAAAGTTAATCTAGACAAATGATCAGCAACCACATTCTCACATCCTTTCTTATCACGGATTTCGAGATCGAATTCCTGTAATAAGAGTATCCATCGAATAAGGCGAGCTTTAGCATCCTTCTTGGAAAGAAGATACTTCAAAGCCGCATGGTCTGTGTATATGATGATCTTAGACCCTATCAGATAAGATCTAAACTTGTCTAATGCGAAAACGACGGCAAGCAATTCCTTCTCTGTAGTTGAATAATTGAGTTGGGCATCATTAAGGGTTTTGCTAGCATAGTATATCACATATGGTAGTCTATCAACTCGCTGTCCTAAAACAGCACCAACAGCATAATCAGAGGCATCACACATAAGTTCGAACGGAAGCTTCCAATCGGGTGGTCGGACTATAGGAGCGGTGGTGAGAAGGGTTTTTAATTCCTCCCATGCCTTCACACAAGCAGCATCAAAATTGAAGGCAACATCTTTGGAGAGAAGACTGCACAGAGGTCTGGAGATTTTGCTGAAATCTTTGATGAATCGCCGGTAAAAACCAGCATGACCTAGAAATGATCTGATCTCCTTCACAGAGCAAGGTTGTGGTAGATGTTGAATGAGGTCAACTTTAGCTTTATCCACTTCAATTCCTTTTTCTGAGATGATGTGTCCTAGAACTATTCCTGAATTCACCATAAAATGGCATTTTTCCCAATTTAGAACAAGGTTCTTTTCTTTACATCTGGATATCACGAGGGCAAGATGCTTCAAACATTCGTCAAACGAGGAACCAAAAACAGAGAAATCATCCATAAATATCTCGAGAAAACTATCTATCATGTCAGAAAAAATGCTCATCATGCAACGCTGAAAAGTAGCAGGTGCATTACACAACCCGAAGGGCATACGTCTATAAGCAAACGTCCCAAATGGACACGTGAATGTAGTTTTTTCCTGATCTTCCGGAGCAATGTGAATCTGGTTATAACCGGAAAAGCCATCTAGAAAACAGTAGTGACTGTGTCCAGACACACGTTCTAGCATTTGGTCAATGAAAGGGAGCGGGAAGTGATCCTTCCTTGTTACTGTGTTCAACTTCCTGTAGTCGATGCATACTCGCCATCCTGTGGTTGTACGAGTAGGGACTAATTCATTCTTGTCGTTCTGAACTACAGTAATGCCTGACTTCTTAGGCACAACTTGAATGGGACTAACCCATTTGCTATCGGGAATTGGGTATATGATACCCGCATCAAGTAGTTTCAGGATCTCTCATTTGACTACATCTCTCATGTTAGGATTAAGTCTCCTTTGCATTTCCCTCGATGGTTTGGCATTCTCTTCAAGGTTAATGTGGTGCATGCAGATGGTGGGACTAATTCCTTTGAGATCTGAGATGGTCCATCCTAAGGCCTCTTTGTGTTCCTTAAGTACTTCTAAAAGCTTACTTTCCTGTTCCGTGTCTAAACATGATGAAATAATGACAGGTAAAGTATCAGAAGAACCTAGGAATGCGTATTTCAACGTACTAGGCAACGTTTTCAATTCAAGCTTGGGTGGCTCAACAATGGATGGAATAAGCTTGGAATCAGAGAGTAGGGGTGGTTCCACTTCATATTTCCTTTCAGTGACGTCCATTTGAGGTACAGATTCGAGCAGAGATAGGACGTCACTACAGTATGCATCATCATAGGAATCAGGGTTAAAGTTCTCCATACATGCTTGAAAGGGGTCGACGGATAGAATGTTAGTCAACGAATCTTGCATTAATCCTTCAATCATATTAACTTCATGCACATCATCATCATCAAGATTCACAGGTTGTTGACTAATATCGAACACATTCAATTCTACCGTCATGTTACCAAAAGACAGTTTTAACACTCCATTCCGACAATTAATGATCGCGTTGGACGTAGCCAAGAAAGGACGTCCTAAGATGACAGGAATGTGACAGTCTGGGTTTTGTACAGGTTGAGTGTCTAAGACAATGAAGTCTACGGGAAAATAGAATTTGTCAACCTT